>NW_026016814.1:37500-42500 GCF_020379485.1 Brassica napus | reverse complement strand
ATAAGTAAGCCTGCGGACTCCATCAGGTCGAGAGGCCAGGGTTCGGGTCTTACAAGTTGGTATCAGAGCATGCTTGATTCTAGGATAGTTGGGTTAGGCAGTCCACACACACACACGCAGCCAGCTGATTAGGTCTCACGGTGAGGTTTGATTGCTTAGTCTAGGGATTGTTTTGTTTTGTTTATGTTAGTGTGTTCGTACTAACATTGTCTGAATCCTTAGGCTGGAAAAAGCAGATCGGGAAAGTCCCGAAAGAGTAAGAAAACAGCCGGTCAGTCTAGTCAAGCGGCCATGGACGGGACCAATCTATCCGGATTGCAAACCGATCCGGCCGCAGCTGACACTAGAGACGTGTTGCCAACTGATCAGGCTAATCTTACGGGGACGCAACAGGATGGTCAGGAACATCGGGAGAGTGACGAGGAAGTGGAATCCTCGAACGCTAACCGCGATGGTGACCAGCATGAGAGAATGGCCGATGGAATGGCTAATGTGCCCACAACACTGTCCAAAGAGGACTTGTTAGAGGCCATGAAGGTAATGGGGACTCAGGTTGCGGCCATGGCGCAACTGTTCACGCCACTAGTGAACTCCTCGGTTGGTCAGGCTACGCCTGTGGCTACGACCACCCCCAACACCAATGGTCCAGTTGTGGAAACGGTCGAGGTGATCGAGATCGATCCACCGGAAAAGTCTGGAAAGAAGGTGGACTATCTGAGTCTGCTTCAACATTTATCCCGGTTGGGTACGAAGCATTTCTCCGGTAGCACCGACCCTATTGTGGCAGACGAGTGGAGGAGTAGGTTGGTCCGAAACTTTCAATCAACTCGCTGTCCAGTGGATTACAGACGCGACATTGCGGTTCACTTCCTGGAAGGGGACGCGCATAACTGGTGGCTTGCGGTGGACAAGCGCACCAATGGGAGTCTGGAAAGTTTTGCGGATTTTGAAGTTGAATTCAACCGCAAATACTTCCCTGCTGAGGCTTGGGATCGTCTGGAAGCTCAGTTTCTAGATTTGGCCCAAGGCCGCAGGACCGTACGGGAGTACGAAGAAGAATTCAACCGGCTCAGACGGTTTGTTGGAAGAGAGCTGGAGGACGAGGCAGTCCAGGTCCGTAGGTTCACCCGAGGCCTAAAGCCCGAACTGAAGACCCATTGCTCGATCCGCACTTTCAACACCGTCGGGGAACTGGTGGAACGGGTGGCTTTGCTAGAGTCTAACTTGGCTGAAGAAGCTAAGCTTAAGGCTAAGTCACAGTCTGGCCCGTCGGGCAAAACAAATGATAAAAAGAGGAAGTGGGACCAGGTGGACGGAGGTAAGACCTCTGGTGGCCGACCTACATGTCCCAAGTGTGGAAAGAATCATCCCGGTGAGTGCTGGAAGGCCATGGGGGCTTGTGTGCGATGTGGCAGCATGGATCACACGATCCAAAACTGCACTCGACCAAACCAATTCTCAGACCAGTCCAGTGGCAGCGGCTCCGTGACTTGCTTCCTATGTGGCAAGAGGGGACACTACAAGTCAGATTGTCCTAAGCTACAAGGAGGACAAGGGAAGGGCCGTGGAGACACAGGCAAGTCGACCCAGAGTAGGCCGACCACAACACCAAGGGTGTATGAGCTATCCCGGGACGACGGCGCTTCTGGATCGTTTGATTCGATCTCTGGAACCCTCATGATTGGTGGTGTGGAAACCCACGTACTTTTCGACACAGGGGCTACACATAGTTTTGTGAGTCCGGGACTGGTCGGAAAGGGTCTGTTCTGTCTGGACGCTGGAGATAATTTTGGGATAGTGAGGGCGGCCGGAGGGCAAGCCATGAACTCGCTAGGTCTCATGTCAAATATCCCAGTGTCAATACAGGGAAAGGTATTCCCTGTGGATTTAGTCTGTGTCCACCTAAAGAATCACGAAGTGATCCTAGGTATGGACTGGTTGGGAAAGTATCGGGCCACTCTCGATTGCCATAAAGGTCGTGTGCAATTGGAGACTGGGCTTCGACCGATTCAGTACCAATGTCTGTGTCCGGCTCAAGAGAAAGTAGTGGTTTCAGCAGTTCGAGCGATTCGGATGTTGGAACAGGGTTGTCAGTCCTTTTTGGCTACAATTACAACTACAGAGCCGGGCAGTTCTGTCTGTCTGAAAGACCTTTCAGAGGATTCGTTGGTGTCGAAATTCCGAGATGTGTTCCAGGTACCTCAGGGTGTCCCCCCTGATAGGTCGGATCCATTTATGATTGAACTAGAGCCAGGGACAGCTCCGCTGTCCAAGAGTCCGTACCGGATGGCTCCGGCCGAGATGGCCGAGCTAAAGAAGCAATTGGAAGAATTGCTTGACAAGGGGTTCATACGGCCAAGTAGCTCCCCTTGGGGTGCACCAGTCCTCTTCGTGAGAAAGAAGGATGGTAGCATGCGTCTGTGCATCGACTATCGAGGGTTGAACAGGGTCACTGTGAAGAACAAGTACCCGTTGCCCAGGATAGACGAACTGTTGGATCAACTCAAAGGAGCCAAGTGGTTTTCCAAGATTGATTTGGCTTCAGGGTATCATCAGATCCCTATAGAGCCAAATGATATTAGGAAGACGGCATTTAGGACCAGGTACGGTCATTACGAGTTCGTAGTGATGCCGTTCGGTCTGACCAATGCACCTGCCGCTTTCATGAAAATGATGAACAGCGTGTTCCGAGATTTCTTGGATGAATTCGTGATCATCTTCATTGATGATATCCTAATTTATTCCAAGGATGAGGAATCTCATAAGAAACACTTGAGAGCCGTGCTGGAACGATTACGAGAACACAAACTCTATGCTAAACTCAGTAAATGTAGCTTTTGGCAGAAGAGTATTGGGTTCCTCGGCCATATTGTTTCCGATCAGGGCATCTCGGTGGATCCAGAGAAGATCAGGGCAATCAAGGATTGGCCCCGACCACGCAGTGCTACGGAAGTCAGAAGCTTCTTAGGGCTGGCAGGTTACTATAGGAAGTTTGTGAAAGGATTCGCAAGCTTGGCTCAGCCTATGACGCGGTTGACTGGGAAGGACGTTAAGTTCACATGGGCTGAAGAGTGTGAGGAATGTTTCTCCGCACTTAAGAACATGCTGACTAGCGCACCCGTCCTAGTGCTTCCGGAGGCCGACCAACCATATGTGGTCTATACGGACGCGTCCATCACTGGACTAGGTTGCGTATTGACCCAGCATGGGAAAGTCATTGCTTATGCGTCCAGGCAATTGAGGAAACATGAGGGAAACTACCCCACCCATGATCTC
The DNA here is from genome assembly GCF_020379485.1 of Brassica napus. Classification (NCBI taxonomy): domain Eukaryota; kingdom Viridiplantae; phylum Streptophyta; class Magnoliopsida; order Brassicales; family Brassicaceae; genus Brassica; species Brassica napus. Next base: position 39,224 of record NW_026016814.1, on the reverse strand, counting down.
GAAATGGCTGCGGTAGTATTCGCCTTAAAGATTTGGCGATCATACTTGTATGGCGCCAAAGTTCAGATACTTACGGACCATAAGAGTCTTAAGTATATATTCACCCAGCCTGAGTTAAACTTAAGGCAGAGGAGGTGGATGGAATTCGTAGCTGACTACGATTTGGACATCACCTACTATCCGGGAAAGGCTAATCTGGTAGCAGACGCTTTGAGCCGGAAGAGGGCTGATGTATCGGCCGAACGGGAGGCGGACGACCTGGACGGTATGGTCCGTGCTCTGCGGCTGAATGTGCTGACTACGACAACCGAAGCTTTGGGGTTGGAGGCGGTTAACCAAGCCGACCTGCTTACCCGAATCCGGTTAGCTCAAGGTCAGGACGAGAACCTGAATAAGGTTGCTCAGAATGATAGGACGGAGTACCAGATCGCAAGGGATGGTACCATCCTAGTAAACGGTCGGATCAGCGTTCCTAATGATAGGAGTCTAAAGGAAGAGATTATGAGGGAAGCTCATAAGTCCAGATTCTCGGTTCATCCTGGGGCGACCAAGATGTACCAGAACCTTAAGAAATTCTATCATTGGATCCGTATGAAGGCAGATGTAGCGGAATGGGTGGCCAAGTGTTCCACTTGCCAACTCATCAAAGCAGAACATCAGGTGCCTAGTGGGTTATTACAAAGCTTGCCTATTCCGGAATGGAAATGGGATCACATCACAATGGACTTTGTGACCGGGTTCCCTACCACGAGGAATAAGAAGGATGCGGTTTGGGTTGTGGTTGATCGCCTAACCAAATCAGCACACTTCCTGGCCATCAAGAAGTCGGACGGGGTAGATCAGATTGTACGTAAGTATATTGATGAGATCGTCCGTCTACATGGTGTGCCGGCAAGCATAGTCTCGGATAGGGATTCAAGGTTCACATCTTACTTCTGGAAGGCTTTCCAAAAGGCCTTAGGAACGAGGGTGAACATGAGTACAGCCTATCACCCACAGACGGATGGACAGTCTGAACGTACGATTCAGACATTGGAAGATATGTTGAGAGCATGTGTTCTCGACTGGGGTGATTCCTGGGAGAAACATCTACCTCTGGTAGAATTTGCTTACAACAATAGTTTCCATAGTAGTATTGGCATGTCGCCGTACGAAGCTCTGTATGGGCGTCCATGCAGGACACCCCTATGCTGGACCCAAGTTGGGGAACGCAGCATGATTGGTCCGGAGATTGTCGAAGAGACAACCGAAAAGATCAAGTTCTTGAGGGACAAGATGAGACAGGCACAAGAACGCCAAAAGAACTATGCAGATCGAAGAAGGAAAGATCTCGAGTTTCAAGTAGGTGATTTGGTGTATCTCAAAATGATTACCTTCAAAGGACGAGTCCGAATTTCCGGGAGACGGAAGTTAGACCCGAGATACTTGGGGCCGTTCAAGGTTATTGAAAGAGTTGGGATGGTGGCCTACAAGTTAGACTTGCCGGCCAAGATGGACGCATTTCATAATGTGTTCCACGTCTCCCAACTTCGGAAATGTTTGACGGACCAGGACATCGCTCTTCCTGCCATTCCAGACGATCTTGGTCAGAACTTAACCTTGGAAACGAGGCCAGTTCGAATCATAGATAGGATGGAAAAAGCAACAAGGAAGAAGACGGTCCAGATGGTCAAGGTCGTCTGGGACTGTAATGGTCAGGATATAATCACTTGGGAGACCGAAGC
>NW_026016814.1:17500-22500 GCF_020379485.1 Brassica napus | reverse complement strand
CTGACCACACATATCAGCACGCTGGCCCTTCCCGTGGACTGTCCGTGTACTGAACTCATATCAGCATGCTGACCACACATATCAGCATGCTGGCCCTTCCCGTGGACTGTCCGTGTACTGATTTTGGACAACTGATGCACCATGTCAGTACACATATCAGCACGCTGGCCCTTCCCGTGGACTGATCCGTGTACTGAACTCATATCAGCATGCTGACCATACATATCAGCATGCTGGCCCTTCCCGTGGACTGTCCGTGTACTGATTTTGGACAACTGATGCACCATGTCAGTACACATATCAGCATGCTGGCCCTTCCCGTGGACTGATCCGTGTACTGATCTGGACATAAGCTCGAGTTTTGATGGACTGGACTGTCCAAGTCAGTCTGATTGGTCCAAGTAGTACTTATGCTGGCTCGACTTTCCATCATCCAACCAAGTGTTAAGCAAGCGTACTGAAGGGATGAATTAACTCTTTTGGGTTTTGATGCTCCCGTCAGGATGCTTTTGGCCGAGACTTGTGCACATGCGGGCTGCATTTCATCGGCCAATCTGAAATATTAGGTTGAGAGTGAATTTCACCAAGTAAAAATCTCGAACCTCTGACGGGATCTTCTTATATACTGTTGTAAAAGAAGGGTTTGAGACTGAATATTTTGTGTGTGTATTATTAATCATAAAGGGGGTTCCTTATATAAGGATTACAAGATAGAGATAAATGGAAAGAGTACTTATCCTAATCCTACATGAAATAGGAAATCTACTAAATACATAAAAGGAAAGATAACATCTATATGGAAAAGGAAATAGGTTTTCCTTTTCTCCTAAGCTTGTGGCCGCCTCTCTCTTTCCTGAAGTCGGCTCTCTCTCTCTCCTCTTGGACACGGCCGCGGTCGGGCCTGGTCATGGCCGTTGGGCCTTCTTCTCTTCTTGTCTTGGTTAATGGCAATCCACACATGTTTTATAACACTCCCCCTTGGATGCCATAACCATACAGGATTTGTAGTACGCTTTAATGTTGCCTCATTAAAACCTTATCAGGAAAACCCAGTGGGACAAAACCATGATGAAGGAAAAAGAGTACAACACGCACTACTCCCCCTGATGTGAACCTCGGTGTAGGTTCTACATACTACGCATCTAATGCGTGATCTATCCTGTAGGTATAGAATGGGAGTAATCGGTCAGTTTCTGTACTGCACCGTACTTAAGACCACTTAGACCTCTTAGGGTGTTTCTTATGTCCTTTGACATTGAGTGTCCCGTTTAAAGCATGTGTGCTAAGGAATGTGAATCACATTGTCCTCGGGATCACTTGTTGGTCTTTACAAAACGTGTTTGTATCTGTCCATGGTCTAGACGTGTTTGTCTACTTTCAAACTCTTTACTTAGGTCAGACAGATCAAGTACTTATGGACAGTTATCATTCGACCATGATTCAATCTGGTCGATCCATGTCTAGTTCATAGACCACGTCCATACTTGTCCACTTATTTATGAGTGTTCAATGATTATTGCTTTGAGGTTTTATAATCTCTTATCATGGCTCTTAGGCCGAACACACTCTCATGTATCTCACATGTGGACATCGATTTCTTTGCCTTAAGTAATGTCTTGTTCTTTGCGTTCATATCTTAATGACGCCTCATGACCTTAGGTCATAGATCTCATAAGCTTTATGGGCTATAATTCTTCTTTGGTATCCGACAGATTAGATGTCTCCTTTTAATCTTATGACAAAGCTTTATGGAGTTCATACAGCAGCAGACCATTCTGCTATGCTGGATCCTTAAGGGATCTGATGTCGGATTGCAACCTGATGGTTGATCTTTAGTATCTATTAGCCCGTGACCAAGAAGGTTCAGACGCTTCTTAGGTCTAAAAGCTGGGCGTGTCTAGAAGAACTGGACGCTCTTTGAGCTGATAGGCCGGACGTCTTTAGCCTGAGGGCTGGACGCTTTTGGCCAGAGAGCCGGATGCTCTCAGCTGGTGTGCTGGACGTTTTAGCCAGTCACCCACATAGATTTCATTCTATATTTACTAACCTCCTTTAGGTTTAGTATAAGCACAAGGAATTTCTTATAAAACCTCTTACGTATATGGACTGTTTATTGGATTGTCTTTTATACAACTCCAAGATCAATGATCATGTGTGATCAATTTCCTTTACTATATGCAGCTGCTTTTCAGTCCATGAATCAACTTAGGAACGAAGCTGTTCTTTCATTTTATCTTATCTTATCCAGTGATCCATATGCTGCTTACTACATCAGTATTGTATCTATTTCTTTCTTATGACCAGACTTGGTTTAATATCGAAAATCTGTAGCAGCAATCACCACATAGGAGTTCATCTCCTTATAATCTGTTCCTTTGATCTTTGTGAGTACCTTGTGCAAGCTATGATCTAATGCTGTCAATATGAAGACATGGACACTCTAGGTCACGTGATTATGTGTCTTCTCTCACGGTTTCTTTTATCTCACAAGATTCATCTATTTCACTGGTTTATCGGATGGCGTTTCTGTATATGTACATGGCCAATACGCTCATCTCTCTTTAGATACTTTGAACCTCCACGTCTATCTTTCTATTCTTTATAATGTTTATGATTCTATGATTGTATGATGAGTACTCATTCGTGGGTTCTCTGATCCTCGCTTATCTCTTTATGTTCAAGTGCTATTCTCTTTATGCAACTTTATATAACATTCATGTGTGTGGGTGTCGACACATTTATGTGGTTCCATTATGTTCCAGACATGATCTGATCACTTTGAGATTTCATTATCCAGGACCTTTGTTACTTAGTAGCTTGGCGTCCCAAGACTACATAGTTTGGTACCTTAGATGTGTAGCTGCGCAGCCTTTTCTCAATGTCTGTATGGTTTCTCTTATAACTTCGGATCTTATCATTCTATGCACCTTTTCTTTCTATCCGAGTTTCCTTTCTCTTATGGAACACTTAGTCTATCTTGTATAGACTCTATAGCAACTTGATTATGTCTCTTCTAGGACGTTTCATTTGGTGCTAAGCTGGTTATGACATATTCATTCTTTTCGGGTCAGTGTCTGGCATCTCGATTAGCTTATCAATTAGCTGTCTTTATATCATCTTTCTTTTGGACGTCTTATATCATATTCTCTGGTCCGAGGATCTTGCCAAGACAATGATGGTTAAAACCATTCTTATCATTCCTTTACTCTTTCTTTATCCAGCTTATAATCTTTCTCCTTTAATGTTTGGATAGTCGGATTCATTTGATCATGCAATCCGTACCTGGCCACTATTTTAATCACCCATGTTTTGGCTCAAGCTTTCTTTGAATTCGTGGGAGAAAGTAATACTCCTATCCAACATATATTCCCAATCCTCTTCTGAGGTTCCATCTTAGACGGCACATATATGTATGTGGTGGTTTATTTCAAAGTCTCTTAAGATGGTATGTCTGGTTTTAATGACCCGTATTCATTCTTTAGATGGGAATATCTATGCTCACTTATATGGCCTGATGCATATGATCTTATTTATCATTCTATACATGTAAATTCATTATGTCCCCAAGCATATAGGTAATGGCCGAATCTTTTATAGGTAATGGCCGAACCGGCCGGTTATGGCCTTTGCGGCCAGGCCGTTGTCTCTCATGGTCTCTTCGGCCTCTTTGGCCGAGTCATGGACTGTGTGCTGCCAAGGCTGCACTATGAGGTCAAGTCACGGCCAAGTCATGGCCAGGTCGTGGCCAAGCTGTTTATAGGTGATAGCCTTTTTGGTTTGGCCGTTTGTATCATGGCCTCTCTTTGGCCGGGTAATGGCTCTTTATGGCCGAGTAATGGCCAAGCCATATAACATTGGTCTTTAGACCATAGTACACGAACTTGTAGTATTGATCATGGGTTTATCCTCTCTCCCCCTCATGACCATACTATAAGGTCGTGGTGCTTTGGGATTATTAAGCCTAATAAGTTTCCCTATGTGTACATGTTTCACAACGTGAGATCTTTACGGGATAACTTTGTGCCTTTTCAATTTCTTTGCATCAAGTTTAAGCTTTAGGATGGCTAATCCTATCTTGCCATATAGTGTATAATTTCGTGGGCTATGTCTTTATAGTCACCACCTCTCTTGCCTCTTATCATACTGATCTTTGTAGCATAGTTTTAAATCAGTAGGGATCATTGGTATAGTTTTCGATCACTTTCTTTCAAGGTCTTAGGCGATTTTTCTTTCAAAATCTGAAGGAACTTGCTTCCTTCTAGTTTGTCCATTGTTTCTTATTTGGAAACCATTCATTATAACTCAATGGACCACGTTTTCTTTGGGTGTATATAATGCCTTATAGGCAAATGCCTTAGCCATAGTTTCTTTTCTATGCTTGCTATACCATTCATGGTTTTATTGGTTTTATGCCCTTTAGGCAATACTTTAAAACATCCATATGTTCAAGTAAGATCAGGCAAGATTCAATAAACTTAAAAACCAATTCCATTATATATAAAATCGTGAATGATCCTTAGGTTAAAACATAATTGCAATCATAAAGCAATAAGACTAGTCGTATCGAAATTTGGTCTCTGCCAGAAGCAGTCATGCGATTAGGTCAGTATAAGTGGTGAAGCCTTTTATTCTATACTGTTGTTGCAGTATGACATTTAACACATGGAATGTGGAATAGGTCTTCTCTAGTAACTCTTTCTTGGTTACTATTTCACCACAAAGTCTCAGCACCGAGACTGTCTTAAACAAGACTGAGTTGTACTCATCCATGACTTTGTAATCCAAGAATCTTAGATTCTTCTAGTCATTTCTAGCCTTTGGAAGCAACACCGTTTTATGGTGGTAATTTCTATGCTGTGAAGCATACCCAAAGTCTAGTGGATTTTCCATAATGATGTACTGATCTTTTAGACCTTCAATGAGATGATGGAATATTGTACCAATTCATTCTCATTGTTGTCCTTGGTGATTGTATCACCAAGTCCCTTTTCGATATCTAA
>NW_026016813.1:0-35941 GCF_020379485.1 Brassica napus | reverse complement strand
AAGGCTTGGCTGAGGTGTGAAGTCACCAGGGCCTTGCTATCTCCAGGCTCACTTGTCCCGCCCCTCTCCAGCTGGCATGAGCTCCCAGCACACTTGAACTTCCCGGCTCACTCCAGCGTACGAGAATTGCTCTCCATCTTTCTCTTGAGAACTTGGCCGGCTTCAGATGAGGATGCAAGATCCAGCACTGGTTCTTCTTGTGACCTTGTCTCTTGCAATGATCACAATTTCCCGTGAACTTCTTTGCATCATACTGGTTAGAGCTTGCACGGTTTGCTTGCGGAACCTCAGCTTGGTTTGCAAGTGTGATCTCTCTTTTCCTCCAAAGAGACCAATAGAACCTTCCTCCTTCTGAACTTGTGCACACACGTCCTCAAGGTCAGGTAACTTCCCGGACCTCAGGATGTGTTTGATGAGGCTGTTGTAGCTTGGATTCAACGTGAGTAGCAACCCAAACACCTTGTCCTGCTCACGTCCTCTCAGCCAGCTCATCTAGGTTGGTTGTGCCTGGCCTCAGCATCTCCAGTTCAGACCACAAGGCTCTGAACCTCCCAAGGTGCTTAGTAAACTCCATGTCCTCCTGTGTCAAGCTGTTGATAGCACGTTTCACTTCAAACACACGGCTCAAGTTTGAGATGTTACCATAAACCTTCTTTAGCGTGTCCCAAAGATCCTTTGCTGTCTCACAGTAGCTGTATGCCTCCAGGATAGACAACTTCAAGAGACCGTTGGAGTATGGACATCACCAGCTGATCATCTTGCTCCCACTTCTCTTCATCGCACTCGACGATCTCCTTGTCGCCTTCATAAGTAATGAGCTTTGGGGCTTCACTCTGTGTGTTGTGTCCCCATAAACCCTTACTCCCCACTGCTGTCTTCACCAAACGAGACCACAAAAGGGTTACCCCCCTGAGAGTAACCGGAACCACTGCCTTGTTGCTTTCCATTTCAGAATCACTCGGATGAAAGCTAAGCGGCTGATGTGTTCTTGAGTGTTCTAGTACTCAAACCCAGATTATGATGAACCTGCTCTGATACCATATAAGTTTAGAGAATCTGAGTTTGATATAAGGAAAGAAAGAGATTAGAAAGAGTCTAGAGGTTATTTAGGACGAGTTTAGCTAAGAGTTTTTTTATGTATGATCATGATTGAGAGCCTTTGAGTCTAAGAGATTGTTTTAGTGTCAAGAACTGTCTGATTATCATTAATGAAGAGTTTACAAATATATAGGAGAAGATACAAGGGTTTTCCTAAAGGTAAAGTAAGCAAAGCATGTGAAGTCAAGGAAGAGCTAGGCGCCGGTTTCAAACTAAGCCAATGGGAGACTCCACATGTGTGGGATGAATGGATAAGGTTGCTTTTCCCTTTCCAGCTGCATACAGCCTGTCAAGCCGCGGCCTTATCCTTCTCTCAACGGTCTGATCAAGTGCTGGTAACTCTCCATAGTTACCATCACCCTTTTCACAAGTAACCATCCTGAATAGTGAAGAGTATTACCCAAGACTTGTACGGCCACTCCTCATGTACGGCCTGTACGGATTGTACGGACTAAGCCTCCTCAATCCCTTTCTTCCTAATGCTTCACCACTTCATACCCTCTCCTCACATACATTACTCAACACTTCATCTCATGATCTCATCTCAAAGTGATCTCATCTCAACACCATTGAGAGTTGTACTCAGCTTCCTGTACCAAGCTCTAGGAGACTGCTTCAGCCCATATATTGCCTTCTTCAATCTCAAAACATTTCCTGGTTTTACTAGATGCTCAAGACCAGGAGGAGGAAGCATGTATACCTCATCTTCTAGCTCACCTTGTAAGAAAGCATTCTTCACATCCATCTGCCACAAATCCCACTCCAAGTTTGTTGCAATGGACAACACAATCCGAACTGTGTGCAGCTTAGCTACTGGTGCAAAGGTATCAATGTAATCCTCTCCATAGGTTTGTGTAAATCCTCTTGCAACCAATCTGGTCTTCTTCCTATCAATCTGTCCATTTGCTAGATACTTGATTGTGAAGATCCATCTACTAGATACAGCCTTCTTTCCCTTAGGCAGCTCACTCTCATACCATGTATCATTCTTGATCATAGCACCTGCTTCAGCTCCCACTGATTCTTTCCATTCCTTGTCTAACATAGCTTCTTCATAAGTCCTTGGTACATAACTCTCATCCAGACTAATCATAAAGGCATAATGCTCCTCTGGAAACTCAGCGAAGGAACACACGGCTTGAGAAGGATGCTCCACAGCCTGGGCATTGTAGTACACTCTCGTGTTTACCCAGTTGGAAGGATCCCTCTTTATCCTTGTGCTCCTCCTCAAAGCTTGAACATGATCTTCAGTTTGCACACTAGCCGGCGGCTCCACTTGCTCTTCTTCTGATCTGGCCGGTCCAACTTGTTCTTCTCCACTAGACTGAACCTCATCTACTTCTCCACTAGACTGAACATTGTTCTCAACTTCTTGTGATGTATCTTGATCATGAAGGCCTGAATCCTCTTGGTTTTGCTCTTGCTCACCAAATTTAGTTCCATTCCCCCTCTCATGATCAAGAGGAGTTGTTCTTCCAGCTCCACCAGTCTGATTGGAAGGCTCTCTCCTTCCGGGTTCCTGATCCTGGGATATCCCTATCCCGAGCTTCTCCAACAACACTCTCAGTATTGTTGCCTTATCAGATGGAGCTTGAGACAAATCCTTCAGATTTTCCCACTCCTTTTCTTCATAATAGCCTTTAGTTTCAACAAACTTCACTTCTCTAGATACCATCACCCTCCTTGCTTCAGGATCATAGCACTTGTACCCCTTTTGAGTGATAGAGTAACCAATGAACATAGCCTTACTACTCTTTGCCTCCAGCTTGTTTCTCTGCTCTCCTGGAACCATGACATAGCACACACACCTAAAGACACGTAGGTGATCAATGACAGGTTTGCTCTTGTTCAAAACTTCAAATGGAGACAGATTCTTCAATATCTTGGTTGGAACCCGGTTGATGAGATAGCAAGCAGTCTGCACAGCATCACTCCAAAAACGTTTTGGGACATTTGCATGAAACATCATCGATCTAGCAACCTCCATCAAGTGCCTGTTCTTCCTCTCAGCTACACCATTCTGCTGTGGTGTATAAGGGCAGCTAGTCTGATGCACAATCCCATGCTTGGCTAGATGACTCTTGAAGGCATTGCTGATGTATTCACCTCCATTATCTGATCTCAGTACCTTCACAGTAGCATTGTATTGATTAGATACATATGCTTGGAAGTTCATAAATGCTTCTAGCACCCTATCTTTAGATGGAAGCAATGTAAGCCAAGTATACTTAGACTTCTCATCAATGAATGTCACAAAGTACTTCTGGCTTTCTCTAGACAAACAAGGAGCCGTCCACACATCTGAATGAACTAGATCAAAGCAATGCTCATAAGTAGTTTCTGATGTTGGAAAAACAGTCCTACAATGCTTTCCTAATATGCATGCTTCACACTCAAAGTGATTAAATGACATATTAGGAATTATCAATTCAATAGCACGAGCATGAGGATGTCCCAATCTAGCATGCCAAGTAATACTATCAATCTTCTCATAAGTACTACTCAAACACATAGAATCAAAGGGTTTAGAGATCTTAGCCAATTGGAGCTGGTATAGATTATTCTTGCTGTCTCCTCTCCCAATGACCCTTCCAGTCTTCAAATCTTGGAACTCAACATCATCTGGCCTGAATACTACTTGACAGCCAAGATCAATTGTGGCTTTCCTCACAGATACCAGATTTGAAGCAAACTGTGGCATGTAGAAGGCATCTGAGTCTTTGTCAAATAGCTTGAGCTTTCCAACCCCCTTTATTGGAATCCTATCTCCATTAGCTATCATCACACCCCCAGTGGCTTTCTTTACATCACTCATTAAGCTTCTATCACTAATCATGTGATGACTTGCTCCAGAATCAACAATGATGGGTTTGTTGGATGTGGATGCTTTGGCAGGAGCACCTTGTCTCCGGGTCGTAGCCAAAGCATACACATACTTGACAAACTCATCCCATTCCTCCTTTGTGACACGCTCATCTGCTCCTTTGGTCTCTAGCTTCCTCATGACCCCACTGCTCTCTACAGATTCTCCCATGTAAGCTGAGTAAGAACACTCTCCCATAAGAATCTGTTGTGCTTCTTCTCTGCCCATCTTCATAGTATCATAGCTACCTTGATAACCAGACAGTATGCTTCTCTTCCAACACCTTCCTCTTCTGATCTGAGCCTTAGAACGTCGTCTCAGCCTTCCCTTCTTCCTTTTAGCACCCTCCTTACTCCAAGTTATCTCTTTGTTCTCTTCCATCACTTGATGAAGCCTCTGAACCAGTACACACACTTCTTTCATGCTGGGTAGCTTATCTTCCTTGAGAATAAGCTTTACCAACCAGCCATAAGATGAATCCAAGCTTGCAAAGAGGCTGAAGACAACATCTTGCTCTCGCCACTCTTCTAGCACTCTTGGATCACAACTTCTTGGTCTCAAGCTTTGTAACTCCGACCACAAACATCTCAGCTTCTTCACATGCTGATTGAAACCTTCTTTCCCTTGTTTTAACTCACAGATCATCTTCCTGACTTCATACATCCTCCTTAGATTGATCTTGTTCTCATAAACATCTTCAATCTTCTCAAGAGATATTCTTTCTTCAAGACTCAACTGATCTTCACACTTCAACCTTGCTGTCTGACCCCCATCAGCAGCTCTCTCCATTAAAGGTTCTCCCTTTACATGATTACTCCAAATCTCACAGCTTCCTAAGGCTGTCTTTACCCATCTTGGCCAAACCCACTTGTTTTCTTCTTGAATCTTCACTGCTCCACTAGATTCGTGCTTCATATCCATGTTTCCACCAGAGAATCTCAAATAAACCCAGCCACAAAATAATAGACAACACACATACCCAGAAACCTCAACAACCCCAAGAACACTCAAGAACACTCAAGTGTTGAGATGAAGAGTGTCAAGTGAAGAATGGAGATGAGGGTTGAGTAGAATGAAGAAGAGGAAGGATAGGAAGGTTTGGGAGCTTTGGGATCAGCCTGTCTGTACAAGGCCGTACATGGCCGTACATGACAGGACAGGCCGTACAAGATAGGATCGACCAAAGCTCAACCAAACCTCACCATAAGTTATCCGAGTTACTTAAGTAAAGAGGAGAAGTTACCTTGGCATTTGTGGATGGATCAGACCGTTGGAAAGGATAAGGGAGAGTCTTGGACAGGCTGGCACAGCTGGACACGGAAAAGCAAAAGGTATGAGCCAGCTAATGAAGGCTCACACGCGCGGCTCACCTCATTGGACAAGTTTGAAATGGCCTTTGACTCCACATGCTTACCTTATCCTCTTAGCTACGAAAACCCTTGTCTCTTCTCTTATAAAGTTGTAAACACTCTCATTAATACAATCAAGCAAGTTATGAGTCTCTCTTAGTCTTTCTAAAACTCTCTCTAGACTCCAAATCTTATTTCAGACTTTAATCTTTTCTAAACTCATTCTAATCTTCTCTAAACACTCAGATTACTCTTAACATCATTAAAACTATCATGGTATCAGAGCCAGGTTAGTGAGAGCCTGAGGTCGTGTGAGATTCTTTGAAGTTACAAGTTTGAAGCTTTGAAGAAACTCTTGTGTGTTCTTGGGTGTTTGAGAGGTTCCGGGTACATTTCAAGTTCAAGACTAGTTGTGGTGTGTTGTCTGAAGCTGCGTGGGTTGAAGATCGAGGCTGTGAGGGTTTCTACAAGTCATTCAACTCAAGATAGAGTTCCTGAAGCTTAGAGAGTTCATCATTCAACATGGAGAGTGGGATGAACATGAACATGAAGGTAGCCGTGTGTTTCAAGGGAAACAACTACTTGGTATGGTCAAGGATGGTGAGAACCACGGTGGGAAGCAAGGGGTTGTGGAAGCATATCAACCCCGGAGAAGCTCCAAAACTCATCACTCAAGGAGAGGATGATGGTGAGGCTGCAAGCAACGCGGCTGAGAAGTGGTATCAAGAGGACATGCTGGTGATGTCAGTGCTTCACGCATCCCTTGAGCCAGCAATCTTAGATGCCTACAGCTACTGTGAGTCTGCTAAGGAACTGTGGGACACACTGAAGAAGGTGTATGGGAATACATCAAACTTGAGCAGGGTGTTTGAGGTGAAGCAAGCGATTAACAACCTGGTACAAGAGGATATGGAGTTCACTAAACACCTTGGGAGATTCAGATCACTATGGTCCGAGATGGAGATGTTAAGGCCAAGCACTACAGATGCAGATGAGCTCAACAAGAGAAGAGAGCAAGACAAGGTCTTTGGCCTACTTCTCACCCTCAACCCGGCGTATAATGGTCTCATCCAGCACCTGCTTAGAGAAGACACTCTACCTGACCTTGAGGATGTGTGTGCGCGGATTCAGAAGGAGCAAGGCTCCATTGGGTTGTTTGCCAAGAAAGGAGACCTTTCCCTTGCAAGCCAAGCGACTCAAGAGGAAGGGAATGAAGCTACACAAGCAAATAAGGCTGCTGCGCATGGGAAGTATGAGGAGAGGAGGTTCAATGGGAACTGTGATCACTGCAAGAAGCATGGCCACAAGAAGAGTCAATGCTGGATCCTTCACCCACATCTCAAACCGGCAAAGTTCATGAAGGACCGTGAGGCAAGGGCTAATGTATCAGATGGAACGAGTGGAGCTGGTCCAAGCAAAGGAAAGGAGATAGATGGGCGTGAAGGAGGTGATGGGAAGTCTCTTGTAGCCTACACTGGAGCCCCAAGCAACCGTGGGAACTATGATCAAGAGTATCTAAGGAGATCCGACCTGGATGCTCTCATCAAGCTCTTTAAAGAGCATGGTAACACATTTGCTTATTCCTTTGGTGCTAGGGCTATAGAGAATGATGAGAATCTAACTAGAACTGATAGGATGCATGAAAGTGTGATTGAGATGTTAAACCAATCTAGAACGGCTAGTTTTGCTAGGAATGATCATGTATTCAAACCATCTAGTATCCTTGCTCATATTGCTAGGTCACATACCATTAAGCCTTTAGTAGTTGATTCTGGTGCATCTCATCATATGATAAGTGACACTAGTTTAATTAAAGACATTGTACCAATGAATGGTAATGTGATGATAGCTAATGGAGATAAGATACCTATTAGAGGAATAGGAAGTCTTAAACTGTTTGGTAAGGAGACTAAAGCCTTTTATATGCCTGAATTTACTTCAAACTTGTTATCTGTTAAGAAATGTGCTACTGATTTGCAATGCAATGTCATATTCAGTCCTAATGATGTGAAGTTTCAGGATATTAAAAGCAGCAAGATGATTGGAAAGGGAGTGACTAAAGGAGAATTGTATTTGCTCAAAGATCTTGCTCCTGTTTCTAGTTATAGCTGCTCGTTTACTTCTGTTTCTGGTTCTAGTTTAAGTAAAAATGCATTGTGGCATGCTAGATTAGGACACCCTCATAATAAGGCTTTAAAACTGATGTTGCCAGGTGTTTCCTTTGAGAATAATGAGTGTGAAGCTTGCATCTTAGGCAAGCATTGTAGAACTGTCTTTACCAAGTCTACTACTGTTTATGAAAAATGTTTTGATCTTATTCATTCTGATGTTTGGACTGCACCTTGCCTTTCTAGAGACAATCATAAGTACTATGTAACTTTCATTGATGAAAAATCCAAATACACCTGGTTAACTTTAATTCCAACCAAAGATAGGGTACTTGATGCATTTAAAAACTTTCAAGCCTATGTGACTAACCATTACAATGCCAAGATAAAAATTTTTAGGTCAGATAATGGAGGAGAGTACACAGGACAAGCATTCAAGCTACATCTATCTCAACATGGAATACTTCATCAGACAAGCTGTCCCTATACACCACAACAGAATGGTGTGGCTGAAAGGAAGAACAGGCACTTGATGGAAGTAGCCAGGTCCATGATGTTTCAATCCAATGTGCCTAAGAAGTTTTGGAGTGATGCAGTTGCTACAGCTTGTTATCTCATCAACAGGACACCAACTCTGATCCTTCAAGGACAATCACCATTTGAGGTATTGAATCAGTACAAACCTTCACTCGAGCATATGAAGATCTTTGGATGTTTGTGTTTTGTGATGGTGCCTGGAGAGATAAGAAACAAGCTAGAAGCTAAGAGTTCAAAGGCAATGTTCATTGGATACTCATCAAGTCAGAAAGGATACAAGTGCTATGATCCTAACACAAGGAGAGTGTTAGTATCTAGAGAAGTAAAGTTTGTTGAAGAAAAAGGATATTATGAAGAGCAGATTCAAGAAGATTTGAAGGATCTTACATCTGATAGAGCTGAAACCTTGAGGTTGATCCTAGAAGGGCTTGGAATCAACATGAACCAAGGACATCAGGGGGGGAGAAGCACAACTCCAGCACCGGATCATCAGACTTCCAACCTTGAGCATGAAGGGGGGAATGAAACAAGAACTCCAAACCTTGAGCGTGAAGAAACAAGTAGAGAAGAGAGTTCTGGCTCTCATGATCAAGGTGTGGAATCAGATGATCAACAAGAAGAAGCTAATGATCAGCTAAGGGAAGAGGGAGCTGAAGCAAGTCAGCTAGGAGAAGAAAGATCCGAAATGTTGTCACAAGAAGAAGAACAAGAGATGGCACAAGAAGGGCCAATGTTAAGAAGAAGTACAAGGCTGAGAAAGGACCCTTCCAGTTGGGTAAACACGAGAGTGTACTACAATGCCCAAGCTGTGGAGCATCCTACTCAGGCCGTGTGTTCTTTCAGTCAATATCCAAAAGCACATTGTGCATTTATGGTAAACTTGAATGAGAATCACATTCCAAGAAGCTATGAAGAGGCAATGGAGGATAAGGAGTGGAAGGAATCAGTAGGAGCTGAGGCAGGAGCTATGATAAAGAATGATACATGGTATGAGAGTGAACTACCAAAAGGGAAGAAGGCAGTGTCTAGTAGATGGATCTTTACAATCAAGTACAAGGCTGATGGGTCGATTGAGAGGAAGAAAACTAGACTAGTAGCAAGAGGGTTTACTCAGACATATGGAGAGGATTACATTGAGACATTTGCACCAGTAGCCAAGCTACACACAATTAGAATTGTTTTAAGCTTGGCTGTGAACCTTGGATGGGGATTGTGGCAAATGGATGTGAAGAATGCATTTCTACAAGGAGAACTTGAGGATGAAGTCTATATGTATCCTCCACCAGGTCTTGAACATCTAGTGAAGAGAGGGAATGTACTGAGGTTAAAGAAGGCTATCTATGGGCTGAAGCAATCACCAAGAGCATGGTACAACAAGCTGAGCACAACTCTGAATGGCCGAGGCTTTAGGAAGTCAGAATTGGACCATACTCTCTTTACCCTTACTACACCCTCAGGTATGGTTGCTCTCCTTGTGTATGTGGATGATATCATTATCACAGGAAGTGATAAAGAAGGTATCAAAGCAACCAAGGAGTTTCTAAAGTCTATGTTTGAAATAAAAGACTTGGGAGAAATGAAATACTTTCTTGGAATTGAGATTTGTAGATCCAAGGAAGGTTTGTTCATGTCCCAAAGGAAGTATACACTTGATCTTTTGAAAGATGCAGGTGCTTATGGAGGCAAGACAGCAAGAATGCCAATGGAGGATGGCTACAAAGTACCAAGAGAGGGGGAGATTGAAGACAGCAAGCCATTTCATGATCCTAAACTCTATAGAAAACTTGTTGGAAAATTGATTTATCTAACCATCACAAGACCTGATATATGCTTTGCTGTGAATCAGGTGAGTCAACACATGCAGCTTCCCAAGGAACATCATTGGCGTATGGTGGAGAGGTTGCTGATGTATCTAAATGGCTCGCCGGATCAAGGTGTATGGATGGGGTGCAATGGAAGCACAGAAGTGGTGGGCTATTGTGATGCTGATTGGGCAGGTGATAGAGCTGACAGAAGATCAACAACCGGCTATTGCACATTCATTGGAGGCAACTTGGTGACTTGGAAGAGTAAGAAACAGAAGGTGGTGTCATGCTCTAGTGCAGAAGCTGAATATAGAGCCATGCTGAAGCTTACAAACGAGCTAGTTTGGATCAAGGGCATCTTGAAGCATTTGGAGATAGCACAAGACACTCCAATGACAATGCATTGTGACAACCAGGCCGCCATTCACATAGCCTCCAACTCGGTGTTCCATGAGAGAACAAAGCACATTGAGGTTGATTGCCACAAGGTGAGGCAGATGATTGTCCTAGGAGTCATCTTGCCATGTTATACTAGGAGTGAAGATCAGTTGGCTGATGTATTCACCAAGGCTGCAAGGCAAAAGACAATGGAGTCCATTCATATCAGATTGGGCCTCATTGATCTTGGGAAGAGAAGCAGCTGATCCCCTTAGTCATGAGATCTTTACTCTTTTTCCCTCATTAAGGTTTTGTCCCAATGGGTTTTCCTTAGTGAGGTTTTTAATGAGGAAGATCTCATGGCTGTCCAAGCTTAGTCTTTCACAAAGCTAAGCTTGAGGGGGAGTGTTGAGATGAAGAGTGTCAAGTGAAGAATGGAGATGAGGGTTGAGTAGAATGAAGAAGAGGAAGGATAGGAAGGTTTGGGAGCTTTGGGATCAGCCTGTCCGTACAAGGCCGTACATGGCCGTACATGACAGGACAGGCCGTACAAGATAGGATCGACCAAAGCTCAACCAAACCTCACCATAAGTTATCCGAGTTACTTAAGTAAAGAGGAGAAGTTACCTTGGCATTTGTGGATGGATCAGACCGTTGGAAAGGATAAGGGAGAGTCTTGGACAGGCTGGCACAGCTGGACACGGAAAAGCAAAAGGTATGAGCCAGCTAATGAAGGCTCACACGCGCGGCTCACCTCATTGGACAAGTTTGAAATGGCCTTTGACTCCACATGCTTACCTTATCCTCTTAGCTACGAAAACCCTTGTCTCTTCTCTTATAAAGTTGTAAACACTCTCATTAATACAATCAAGCAAGTTATGAGTCTCTCTTAGTCTTTCTAAAACTCTCTCTAGACTCCAAATCTTATTTCAGACTTTAATCTTTTCTAAACTCATTCTAATCTTCTCTAAACACTCAGATTACTCTTAACATCATTAAAACTATCATCAAGAACACTCAAGAACACTCTGATTTTGAGAAAAAGAAATCACACTTGAAAGTTTAAGAGAATGAAATGATTTAGAGAAGATTAAGGACCAGAATGAGAGATTATGAAGAGATTAGACTAGAATCATGTTTAGGAGAGTATGAACTTCAAGAGATAAACTCAGAACTGTATGATTTCTTATTAATGACAAGAGTTACAATATATAGTGTGAGATCATAAGGGTTTTCGAAATCAAAGAGATAAGCTAAGCATGTGAAGTCAACAAGGAGAAGATAAGCTTTCTTTGGACCGGCCAATCAGCTTCTCCACACGCTTGGAGCATCCGGCATCTTGGACCAAGATGCTCTTGCCTTTCCAGCTGTGCCAGCCTGTCAAGCCGCGCCTCTTCTTATCCTCCAACGGTCTGATCCATCAGCCAAAGTCTCTCCTTTCCACATGAGTTACTCGGGTAACTCCTTGTGACCGTGGTCGAGGTTTCACCCATCTGAATGTGTACGGACCGTACGGCCTTGTACGGCCTTGTACGGTCAGGCCATTGTGAACCTCTCCCATCACACCAATGCTTAACACACCCTCTTCAGCCTTAACCCCTTTGTGCTTCACATCTTTATACTCAACTCTTCAACACTCCCCCTCAAGCTTAGCTTTATGAAGTCTAAGCTTGGACACTATGAGATCTTCCTCATTAAAAACCTCACCAAAGAAAACCCATTGGGACAAAACTTTGATGAGGGAAAAAGAGTAAAGACCTCATAGTAAGGGGCTCAGCTCCTAGGTGAAAGATCAATGAGTCCCAACCTGATGTAGATGGACTCCATTGTCTTCATCCTTGCCGCTTTTGTGAACACATCAGCAAGTTGATCCTCACTCCGTGTGTAGCATGGCAGAATCACTCCCAAGACTATCATCTGCCTCACCTTGTGACAATCCACTTCAATATGCTTGGTTCTCTCGTGGAAGACTGAGTTAGAGGCAATGTGAATTGCGGCTTGGTTATCACAATGCATTGTCATTGGCGCCACTTGCTCAATCCCAATGTGCTTCAAGATCCCCTTGATCCATACCAACTCATTAGTGAGCTTCAGCATTGCTCTATACTCTGCCTCCGCACTAGAACATGAGACCACCTTTTGCTTCTTGCTTTTCCAAGTCACAAGGTTCCCTCCAATGAAGGTGCAGTAGCCGGTTGTGGATCTTCTGTCTGCTCTATCTCCAGCCCAATCTGCATCACAGTAGCCAACAACTTCTGTACTCCTATTGCATCCCATCCAGACTCCTTGGCCTGGTGATCCGTTGAGATAGCTCAGCACTCTATCTACCATTCTCCAATGGTGATCCTTTGGAGCTTGCATGTGTTGGCTCACCTGATTCACAGCAAAGCAGATATCAGGACGTGTGATTGTTAGGTAGATTAGCTTACCTACTAGCTTCCTATAAAGCTTAGGGTCATGGAACAGCTTGCTGTCTTCAAGCTCCCCCTCTCTTGGTACTTTGTACCCATCCTCCATTGGCATTTTTGCGGTTTGTCCTCCAAGTTTACCTGCATCTTTCAAAAGATCAAGTGTATATTTTCTTTGGGACATGAATAATCCTTCCTTGGATCTACAAATCTCAATCCCAAGAAAGTATTTCATCTCTCCAAGATCTTTAATCTCAAACACAGATTTGAGATAGTCTTTGGTTTCTTGTATTCCAACCTTATCACTCCCAGTAATGATAATGTCATCAACATAAACCAATAGACAGATGATACCTGAGGTTGTGTTTAGAGTAAACAAGGTATGATCCAGTTCAGACTTCCTGAAGCCTTTTCCATTCAGTGTAGTACTCAGCTTGTGATACCAGGCTCTAGGCGATTGCTTCAATCCATAGATAGCCTTCTTCAATCTTAAGACATTCCCTGGCTTCACAAGATTCTCAAGACCCGGAGGAGGCTGCATATACACCTCATCTTCAAGTTCTCCTTGTAGAAATGCATTCTTCACATCCATTTGCCACAATCCCCATTCAAGGTTAGTGGCAATTGATAAGATGATCCGGATGGTGTGAAGCTTGGCTACTGGAGCAAATGTGTCTATGTAGTCCTCTCCATATGTCTGTGTGAACCCTCTAGCCACAAGCCTTGTTTTCTTCCTATCAACCGTCCCATCTGGTCTATACTTGATTGTAAATATCCATTTACATGAGACTGCCTTCTTCCCTTTAGGTAGCCCACTCTCATACCAGGTTCCATTCTTAACCATTGCATCAGCCTCATCCGCAACTGAGTTTCTCCACTCTTTGTCTTTCATTGCCTCCTCATATGTCCTTGGTATGTAGCTTGCATCCAAACTTGTCATAAAGGCACAATGCTCGTTTGGGAACTCAGCAAATGAACAGACAGCTTGACTAGGATGTGAAACGGCTTGAGCATTGTAATAGACTCTGGTATTGGTCCAGTTAGATGGATCCTTCCTTACTCTCGTACTTCTTCTCAATGGCACTGTCTCCATAATTGGCTCACTGACCACCTCAGGTTCTATAGCCGTTTCATTCAGTACCTCTACCTCTTCCCTTTCTTCAGGTTGTATCTCCATCTGATCTCTTCTTCCTTCAGTTGCATCTTCATTGTGCATCCCTTGTTGATCAGGACTTGAGCTCCCTTCATTCTCATGAGCTGTACAAGACTTGTTTCCCCCTTCATGATCAGCATGGGATGTGTCTTCAGCTTCATTTTGAACTGGTGCTTCTCGCCCTTTTGGATCCTGGGTTGTATTGATCCCAAGACCATCCAAGATCATCCTAAGACTCGCGGCCTTATCAGATGGTTGAGCTAGATCTTCCAGATCTTCCCAGCTCCTTTCTTCATAGTAGCCTTTAGTTTCTATGAACTTAACGTCCCTTGAAACTAAAAGTCTTCTTGTTTGCGGATCAAAGCATTTGTATCCTCTTTGTGTTGTTGAGTACCCCACAAACATGGCTTTGGTACTCTTAGGCTCCAACTTGTTCCTCATGTCTCCTGGAATCAGCACATAACATAGACTTCCGAACACTCTCAAATGACTTAGGAATGGCTTGACCTTATTAAGTACTTCAAATGGTGAGTGATCTTCCAAGACTCTTGTAGGGATTCGGTTGATCAAGTAGCAGGCTGAGATCACAGCATCACTCCAAAATCTCTTTGGGACATTGGTTTGAAACATCATTGATCTTGCAACCTCCATTAGATGTCTGTTCTTTCTCTCAGCCACACCATTTTGTTGTGGAGTGTAAGGACAGCTAGTTTGATGAAGGATTCCATGTAAGGCTAGATGTTGCTTGAAGGCATTGCTTGTAT
Organism: Brassica napus; assembly: GCF_020379485.1. Lineage (NCBI taxonomy): Eukaryota > Viridiplantae > Streptophyta > Magnoliopsida > Brassicales > Brassicaceae > Brassica > Brassica napus. The sequence goes on along the minus strand of NW_026016813.1, from coordinate 21,478 downwards.
ATTCCCCACCATTATCTGATCTGAAAATCTTAAGCTTGGCATTATAATGGTTAGAAACATAAGCTTGAAAGTTTTTAAATGCTTCAAGAACTCTATCCTTAGTTTTAATGAGTGTTATCCAGGTGTATTTGGATTTTTCATCAATGAATGTTACAAAATACTTATAATTTTCCCTAGACAAGCAAGGAGCAGTCCAAACATCAGAATGCACAAGATCAAAGCATTTCTCATAGATAGTAGTTGAGTTTTTAAAGACTGTCTTACAATGTTTGCCCAAGATACATGCTTCACATTCATTATTTTTAAACATGACACCTGGTAACATTAAGCTTAAAGCTCTAACATGTGGATGGCCTAATCTAGCATGCCATAATGCATCATTATTCAAACTGGAAATAGAACTAAACGAGAAACTTGAATTGGAAATGGGAGCTATGTCTTCTAGCATATAAAGCTCTCCTTTGGTAACTCCCTTGCCAATCATCTTTCTTGTGTCAATATCCTGAAACTTCACATCATTAGGACTAAAGATAACATTACAATGTAAATCAGTAGTACATCTTTTAACAGATAATAAATTTGATGTGAATTCAGGCATATAGAAAGCTTTAGACTCCTTATCAAACAGATTTAGATTTCCTATCCCTTTAATTGCAATTCTATCACCATTTGCAATCATCACATTACCACAAGCAGGTTCTATATCCTTAATAAGACTAGTGTCACTAATCATGTGATGAGATGCACCTGAATCTACAATCAAGGGTTTTATCACATTTTTAGCAGCAAGGGTTCTAGGCAAATCATTCAAGCTGTTTAGAAATCTAGATGCATCATTCATCTCACTGTTATGACTTAGATAACCATGAGTTCTATCTATGTATGATGCGGCAAGAGAGTATCCTAGAGGAGTGTTCATACAGTTACCATTCTCCTTGAGAGCTTTGATAAGAGCATCAATGTCTGATCTCCTTATCATCTCACCATCAGTGCTCTTCCCCGGAATGTGCTGAGTGGTTAAGGCCTTCCCCTCACCTTCTCGCATGGCCTGTCCAGCTCCAGATGTTCCAGCTTCACTAGCTCCATCAGATAGATGCGCCCTTGCCTCTCTATCCTTCATGAACTTGGTGGGCTTGAGATGGGGGTGTAGAATCCAGCATTGGCTCCTCTTATGGCCCTGCTTCTTGCAATGATCACACTTCCCTCCAAACCTTCCCTCCTCAGTCCGGTAAGCTGCTTTGTTTGCTTGGATAGCATCAGCTTGATTTGCGAGTGTAAGCTCCCCCTTTCCTCCAAACAACCCAACTGATCCCTCCTCTCTTTGTATCTGCGCACATACATCTTCAATGGAAGGGAGCTTTGGTGATCTCAAGATGTGTTTGATGAGATCATTGTAGACCGGGTTCAAGGTGAGCAACAACCCAAACACTTGATCCTGCTCTCTTCTCTCCATGAGAACATCTTGATCAGTGGTGTTAGGCCTCAGCATCTCTAGCTCAGACCATAAGGCTCTGAACTTTCCCAAGTGTTTAGTAAACTCCACCTCTTCTTGCACAAGCGTGTTGATTGATCCCTTCAACTCAAACACACGGCTCAGATTAGAGATGTTACCATAGACCTTTTGGAGCGTATCCCACAGGTCCTTTGGCGTCTCACAGTAGCTGTAGGCTTCCAAGATTGAAGCTTCAAGTGATCCATGTAGTACCGTAAGCACCTTCAGGTCATCTTGATCCCACTTCTCTTGATCTACCACCATCAGCTCTTGACCGCCTTCTCCTTCTTTAGCAACTGGTTTTGGAGCTCCCTCTGAGATATGGCTCCATAAACCCTTGCTCCCAACTGCCGCCTTCACCAAGCGAGACCACAACAGGTAGTTAGTACCACCCTTCAATGTAACCGCAACCGAGAGAGCCTTGCTCTTGCTTTCTTCCATTCCAAATGCTTAAGACCAACCGTGATTGAAATGAAGCTGAAGATTACTGAGATTTAGAAACCAGGAAATGGGGAACCTGGCTCTGATACCATGAAAGTTTAAGAGAATGAAATGATTTAGAGAAGATTAAGGACCAGAATGAGAGATTATGAAGAGATTAGACTAGAATCATGTTTAGGAGAGTATGAACTTCAAGAGATAAACTCAGAACTGTATGATTTCTTATTAATGACAAGAGTTACAATATATAGTGTGAGATCATAAGGGTTTTCGAAATCAAAGAGATAAGCTAAGCATGTGAAGTCAACAAGGAGAAGATAAGCTTTCTTTGGACCGGCCAATCAGCTTCTCCACACGCTTGGAGCATCCGGCATCTTGGACCAAGATGCTCTTGCCTTTCCAGCTGTGCCAGCCTGTCAAGCCGCGCCTCTTCTTATCCTCCAACGGTCTGATCCATCAGCCAAAGTCTCTCCTTTCCACATGAGTTACTCGGGTAACTCCTTGTGACCGTGGTCGAGGTTTCACCCATCTGAATGTGTACGGACCGTACGGCCTTGTACGGCCTTGTACGGTCAGGCCATTGTGAACCTCTCCCATCACACCAATGCTTAACACACCCTCTTCAGCCTTAACCCCTTTGTGCTTCACATCTTTATACTCAACTCTTCAACAACACTCACCCCCTTTTTGCCAACCTGGCTCTGATACCATATACACTTTTGTGTATTAGAGCATGATTCAAATAATCAGAGATAATCAGATGAAAAGATTAAAGAGATTAAGAGATTTTAGTGAGAGAATAAGGAGAGAGACTCAAAACTCCATTAATTATTAAAGATGAGGTTTACAACATATTTATGAGAGAGAGACAATACATTTCGAAATCATAGAGATAAGAAAGAGATTCAGAGCATGTGTAGTCAAAGAGAGCCATCCAAAAGCATCCAATGGGAGTCTTCACATGCTTGATCCCTTTGGCATCTTTTACTAGATGCTGTCTACTTTACAGCCTGTCTCCAGCCTCTCTAGCTTGAGGAAACCTTATCCAGACTGCTCCTTCCTTATCCAAGAGCTCCTTGGTCGTGGGTAACTCTCCAAAGTGAAGCAAGATCACTTTCCAAGCTTTAACTGAGTTACCACAGTAAAACTAAAGTTACTGTGGTAAAACTCCAAAGTTACTGTATGCCTCAATCCTCTTTCTCTATCAATGTATCCTCTCTTTATTACCTCATCTCAACATGAATCACTTTGTAAGAAGCTTTATTTGGATACATAAAGTGGTGGAGAATCACCAGGAAGTTGAATAAATCTCATAGGAGTTGGCATGAAGAAGTTATCCCACTTTCAAATCAGGTGATTCTAGTTTCCCAGTTTGGGAATAGCACAGCTTCTTCGTCGTTCCAATCAAACCAGGGTGAATCACTTTGTGAGAAGCTAGATTTGGATACAAAATGTTGTGGAGAATCACTAGGAAGTTGAATAAATCTCATAGGAGTTGGCAAGAAGAAGTTATCCCACTTTCAAATCAGGTGATTCCAATTTCCCAGTTTGGGAATAGCACAGCTTCGTCGTCGTTACAAACAAACCAGGATGAATCACTTTGTGAAAAGCTTGATTTGGATACATAAAGTGGTGGAGAATCACCAGGAAGTTTAATAAATCTCATAGGAGTTGGGATGAAGAAGTTATCCCACTTTCAAATCAGGTAATTCCAGTTTCCCAGTTTGGGAATAGCACAACTTCTTCGTCGTTCCAAACAAACCAGGATGAATCACTTTGTGAGAAGCTTGATTTGGATACATAAAGTGGTGGAGAATCACCAGGAAGTTGAATAAATCTCATAGGAGTTGGCATGAAGAAGTTATCCCACTTTCAAATCAGGTGATTCCAGTTTCCCAGTTTGGGAATAGCACAGCTTCTTCGTCGTTCCAATCAAACCAGGATGAATATCTTTGTATGAAGCTTGATTTGGATACATAAAGTGGTGGAGAATCACCAGGAAGTTGAATAAATCTCATAGGAGTTGGCATGAAGAAGTTATCCCACTTTCAAATCAGGTGATTCCAGTTTCCCAGTTTGGGAATAGCACAGCTTCTTCGTCGTTCCAATCAAACCAGGATGAATCACTTTGTAAGAAGCTTGATTTGGATACATAATTTTGTCGAGAATCACCAGGAAGTTGAATAAATCTCATAGGAGTTAGCAAGAAGAAGTTATCCCACTTTCAAATCAGGTGATTCCAGTTTCCCAGTTTGGGAATAGCACAGCTTCTTCGTCGTTCCAATCAAACCAGGATGAATCACTTTGTGAGAAGCTTGATTTGGACACATAAAGTGGTGGAGAATCACCAGGAAGTTGAATAAATCTCATAGGAGTTGGCATGAAGAAGTTATCCCACTTTCAAATCAGGTGATTCCAGTTTCCCAGTTTGGGAATAGCACAGCTTCTTCGTCGTTCCAATCAAACCAGGATGAATCACTTTGTGAAAAGCTTGATTTGGATACATAAAGTGGTGGAGAATCACCAGGAATTTGAATAAATCTCATAGGAGTTGGCATGAAGAAGTTATCCCACTTTCAAATCAGGTGATTCCAGTTTCCCAGTTTGGGAATAGCACAGCTTCTTCGTCGTTCCAATCAAACCAGGATGAATCACTTTGTAAGAAGCTTGATTTGGATACATAATGTGGTGGAGAATCACCAGGAAGTTGAATAAATCTCATAGGAGTTGGCAAGAAGAAGTTATCCCACTTTCAAATCAGGTGATTCCAGTTTCCCAGTTTGGGAATAGCACAGCTTCTTCGTCGTTCCAATCAAACCAGGATGAATCACTTTGTGAGAAGCTTGATTTGGATACATAAAGTGGTGGAGAATCACCAGGAAGTTGAATAAATCTCATAGGAGTTGGGATGAAGAAGTTATCCCACTTTCAAATCAGGTGATTCCAGTTTCCCAGTTTGGGAATAGCACAGCTTCTTCGTCGTTCCAATCAAACCAGGATGAATCACTTTGTGAGAAGCTTGATTTGGATACATAAAGTGGTGGAGAATCACCAGGAAGTTGAATAAATCTCATAGGAGTTGGCATGAAGAAGTTATCCCACTTTCAAATCAGGTGATTCCAGTTTCCAGTTTGGGAATAGCACAGCTTCTTCGTCGTTCCAATCAAACCAGGATGAATCACTTTGTGAAAAGCTTGATTTGGATACATAAAGTGGTGGAGAATCACCAGGAAGTTGAATAAATCTCATAGGAGTTGGGATGAAGAAGTTATCCCACTTTCAAATCAGGTGATTCCAGTTTCCCAGTTTGGGAATAGCACAGCTTCTTCGTCGTTCCAATCAAACCAGGATGAATCACTTTGTAAGAAGCTTGATTTGGATACATAAGTGGTGGAGAATCACCAGGAAGTTGAATAAATCTCATAGGAGTTGGCATGAAGAAGTTATCCCACTTTCAAATCAGGTGATTCCAGTTTCCCAGTTTGGGAATAGCACAGCTTCTTCGTCGTTCCAATCAAACCAGGATGAATCACTTTGTAAGAAGCTTGATTTGGATACATAAAGTTGTGGAGAATCACCAGGAAGTTGAATAAATCTCATAGGAGTTGGCAAGAAGAAGTTATCCCACTTTCAAATCAGGTGATTCCAGTTTCCCAGTTTGGGAATAGCACAGCTTCTTCGTCGTTCCAATCAAACCAGGATGAATCACTTTGTAAGAAGCTTGATTTGGATACATAAAGTGGTGGAGAATCACCAGGAAGTTGAATAAATCTCATAGGAGTTGGCATGAAGAAGTTATCCCACTTTCAAATCAGGTGATTCCAGTTTCCCAGTTTGGGAATAGCACAGCTTCTTCGTCGTTCCAATCAAACCAGGATGAATCACTTTGTGAAAAGCTTGATTTGGATACATAAAGTGGTGGAGAATCACCAGGAAGTTGAATAAATCTCATAGGAGTTGGGATGAAGAAGTTATCCCACTTTCAAATCAGGTGATTCCAGTTTCCCAGTTTGGGAATAGCACAGCTTCTTCGTCGTTCCAATCAAACCAGGATGAATCACTTTGTGAGAAGCTTGATTTGGATACATAAAGTGGTGGAGAATCACCAGGAAGTTGAATAAATCTCATAGGAGTTGGCATGAAGAAGTTATCCCACTTTCAAATCAGGTGATTCCAGTTTCCAGTTTGGGAATAGCACAGCTTCTTCGTCGTTCCAATCAAACCAGGATGAATCACTTTGTGAAAAGCTTGATTTGGATACATAAAGTGGTGGAGAATCACCAGGAAGTTGAATAAATCTCATAGGAGTTGGGATGAAGAAGTTATCCCACTTTCAAATCAGGTGATTCCAGTTTCCCAGTTTGGGAATAGCACAGCTTCTTCGTCGTTCCAATCAAACCAGGATGAATCACTTTGTAAGAAGCTTGATTTGATACATAAAGTGGTGGAGAATCACCAGGAAGTTGAATAAATCTCATAGGAGTTGGCATGAAGAAGTTATCCCACTTTCAAATCAGGTGATTCCAGTTTCCCAGTTTGGGAATAGCACAGCTTCTTCGTCGTTCCAATCAAACCAGGATGAATCGCTTCATTCCCAGTTTGGGATAGCACAGCTTCTTCGTCGTTCCAATCAAACCAGGATGAATCACTTGTAAGAAGCTTGATTGGATACATAAAGTGGTGGAGAATCACCAGGAAGTTGAATAAATCTCATAGGAGTTGGCAAGAAGAAGTTATCCCACTTTCAAATCAGGTGATTCCAGTTTCCCAGTTTGGGAATAGCACAGCTTCTTCGTCGTTCCAATCAAACCAGGATGAATCACTTTGTAAGAAGCTTGATTTGGATACATAAAGTGGTGGAGAATCACCAGGAAGTTGAATAAATCTCATAGGAGTTGGCAAGAAGAAGTTATCCCACTTTCAAATCAGGTGATTCCAGTTTCCCAGTTTGGGAATAGCACAGCTTCTTCGTCGTTCCAATCAAACCAGGATGAATCACTTTGTAAGAAGCTTGATTTGGATACATAAAGTGGTGGAGAATCACCAGGAAGTTGAATAAATCTCATAGGAGTTGGCATGAAGAAGTTATCCCACTTTCAAATCAGGTGATTCCAGTTTCCCAGTTTGGGAATAGCACAGCTTCTTCGTCGTTCCAATCAAACCAGGATGAATCACTTTGTGAAAAGCTTGATTTGGATACATAAAGTGGTGGAGAATCACCAGGAAGTTGAATAAATCTCATAGGAGTTTGGATGAAGAAGTTATCCCACTTTCAAATCAGGTGATTCCAGTTTCCCAGTTTGGGAATAGCACAGCTTCTTCGTCGTTCCAATCAAACCAGGATGAATCACTTTGTGAGAAGCTTGATTTGGATACATAAAGTGGTGGAGAATCACCAGGAATTTGAATAAATCTCATAGGAGTTGGCATGAAGAAGTTATCCCACTTTCAAATCAGGTGATTCCAGTTTCCCAGTTTGGGAATAGCACAGCTTCTTCGTCGTTCCAATCAAACCAGGATGAATCACTTGTGAAAAGCTTGATTTGGATACATAAAGTGGTGGAGAATCACCAGGAATTTGAATAAATCTCATAGGAGTTGGCATGAAGAAGTTATCCCACTTTCAAATCAGGTGATTCCAGTTTCCCAGTTTGGGAATAGCACAGCTTCTTCGTCGTTCCAATCAAACCAGGATGAATCACTTTGTAAGAAGCTTGATTTGGATACATAATGTTGTGGAGAATCACCAGGAAGTTGAATAAATCTCATAGGAGTTGGCAAGAAGAAGTTATCCCACTTTCAAATCAGGTGATTCCAGTTTCCCAGTTTGGGAATAGCACAGCTTCTTCGTCGTTCCAATCAAACCAGGATGAATCACTTTGTGAGAAGCTTGATTTGGATACATAAAGTGGTGGAGAATCACCAGGAAGTTGAATAAATCTCATAGGAGTTGGGATGAAGAAGTTATCCCACTTTCAAATCAGGTGATTCCAGTTTCCCCGTTTGGGAATAGCACAGCTTCTTCGTCGTTCCAATCAAACCAGGATGAATCACTTTGTGAGAAGCTTGATTTGGATACATAAAGTGGTGGAGAATCACCAGGAAGTTGAATAAATCTCATAGGAGTTGGCATGAAGAAGTTATCCCACTTTCAAATCAGGTGATGATTCAGTTTCCAGTTTGGGAATAGCACAGCTTCTTCGTCGTTCCAATCAAACCAGGATGAATCACTTTGTGAGAAGCTTGATTTGGATACATAAAGTGGTGGAGAATCACCAGGAAGTTGAATAAATCTCATAGGAGTTGGCATGAAGAAGTTATCCCACTTTCAAATCAGGTGATTCCAGTTTCCCAGTTTGGGAATAGCACAGCTTCTTCGTCGTTCCAATCAAACCAGGATGAATCACTTTGTGAAAAGCTTGATTTGGATACATAAAGTGGTGGAGAATCACCAGGAAGTTGAATAAATCTCATAGGAGTTGGCATGAAGAAGTTATCCCACTTTCAAATCAGGTGATTCCAGTTTCCCAGTTTGGGAATAGCACAGCTTCTTCGTCGTTCCAATCAAACCAGGATGAATCACTTTGTAAGAAGCTTGATTTGGATACATAAAGTGGTGGAGAATCACCAGGAAGTTGAATAAATCTCATAGGAGTTGGCAAGAAGAAGTTATCCCACTTTCAAATCAGGTGATTCCAGTTTCCCAGTTTGGGAATAGCACAGCTTCTTCGTCGTTCCAATCAAACCAGGATGAATCACTTTGTGAGAAGCTTGATTTGGATACATAAAGTGGTGGAGAATCACCAGGAAGTTGAATAAATCTCATAGGAGTTGGCATGAAGAAGTTATCCCACTTTCAAATCAGGTGATTCCAGTTTCCCAGTTTGGGAATAGCACAGCTTCTTCGTCGTTCCAATCAAACCAGGATGAATCACTTTGTGAAAGCTTGATTTGGATACATAAAGTGGTGGAGAATCACCAGGAAGTTGAATAAATCTCATAGGAGTTGGCATGAAGAAGTTATCCCACTTTCAAATCAGGTGATTCCAGTTTCCCAGTTTGGGAATAGCACAGCTTCTTCGTCGTTCCAATCAAACCAGGATGAATCACTTTGTAAGAAGCTTGATTTGGATACATAAAGTGGTGGAGAATCACCAGGAAGTTGAATAAATCTCATAGGAGTTGGCAAGAAGAAGTTATCCCACTTTCAAATCAGGTGATTCCAGTTTCCCAGTTTGGGAATAGCACAGCTTCTTCGTCGTTCCAATCAAACCAGGATGAATCACTTTGTGAGAAGCTTGATTTGGATACATAAAGTGGTGGAGAATCACCAGGAAGTTGAATAAATCTCATAGGAGTTGGCATGAAGAAGTTATCCCACTTTCAAATCAGGTGATTCCAGTTTCCCAGTTTGGGAATAGCACAGCTTCTTCGTCGTTCCAATCAAACCAGGATGAATCACTTTGTGAAAAGCTTGATTTGGATACATAAAGTGGTGGAGAATCACCAGGAATTTGAATAAATCTCATAGGAGTTGGCATGAAGAAGTTATCCCACTTTCAAATCAGGTGATTCCAGTTTCCCAGTTTGGGAATAGCACAGCTTCTTCGTCGTTCCAATCAAACCAGGATGAATCACTTTGTAAGAAGCTGATTTGGATACATAATGTTGTGGAGAATCACCAGGAAGTTGAATAAATCTCATAGGAGTTGGCAAGAAGAAGTTATCCCACTTTCAAATCAGGTGATTCCAGTTTCCCAGTTTGGGAATAGCACAGCTTCTTCGTCGTTCCAACAAACCAGGATGAATCACTTTGTGAGAAGCTTTATTTGGATACATAAAGTGGTGGAGAATCACCAGGAAGTTGAATAAATCTCATAGGAGTTGGCATGAAGAAGTTATCCCACTTTCAAATCAGGTGATTCTAGTTTCCAGTTTGGGAATAGCACAGCTTCTTCGTCGTTCCAATCAAACCAGGATGAATCACTTTGTGAGAAGCTTGATTTGGATACATAAAGTGGTGGAGAATCACCAGGAAGTTGAATAAATCTCATAGGAGTTGGGATGAAGAAGAAATTATCCCACTTTCAAATCAGGTGATTCCAGTTTCCCAGTTTGGGAATAGCACAGCTTCTTCGTCGTTCCAAACAAACCAGGATGAATCACTTTGTGAGAAGCTTTATTTGGATACATAAAGTGGTGGAGAATCACCAGGAAGTTGAATAAATCTCATAGGAGTTGGCATGAAGAAGTTATCCCACTTTCAAATCAGGTGATTCCAGTTTCCCAGTTTGGGAATAGCACAGCTTCTTCGTCGTTCCAATCAAACCAGGATGAATCACTTTGTAAGAAGCTTGATTTGGATACATAATGTTGTGGAGAATCACCAGGAAGTTGAATAAATCTCATAGGAGTTGGCATGAAGAAGTTATCCCACTTTCAAATCAGGTGATTCCAGTTTCCCAGTTTGGGAATAGCACAGCTTCGTCGTCGTTCCAAACAAACCAGGATGAATCACTTTGTGAAAAGCTTGATTTGGATACATAAAGTGGTGGAGAATCACCAGGAAGTTGAATAAATCTCATAGGAGTTGGGATGAAGAAGTTATCCCACTTTCAAATCAGGTGATTCCAGTTTCCCCGTTTGGGAATACCACAGCTTCTTCGTCGTTCCAATCAAACCAGGATGAATCACTTTGTGAGAAGCTTGATTTGGATACATAAAGTGGTGGAGAATCACCAGGAAGTTGAATAAATCTCATAGGAGTTGGCATGAAGAAGTTATTCCACTTTCAAATCAGGTGATTTCAGTTTCCAGTTTGGGAATAGCACAGCTTCTTCGTCGTTCCAATCAAACCAGGATGAATCACTTTGTGAAAAGCTTGATTTGGATACATAAAATGGTGGAGAATCACCAGGAAGTTGAATAAATCTCATAGGAGTTGGGATGAAGAAGTTATCCCACTTTCAAATCAGGTGATTCCAGTTTCCCAGTTTGGGAATAGCACAGCTTCTTCGTCGTTCCAATCAAACCAGGATGAATCACTTTGTAAGAAGCTTGATTTGAATACATAATGTGTGGAGAATCACCAGGAAGTTGAATAAATCTCATAGGAGTTGGCAAGAAGAAGTTATCCCACTTTCAAATCAGGTGATTCCAGTTTCCCAGTTTGGGAATAGCACAGCTTCTTCGTCGTTCCAATCAAACCAGGATGAATCGCTTTTCATTCCCAGTTTGGGAATAGCACAGCTTCTTCGTCGTTCCAAACAAACCAGGATGAATCACTTTGTAAGAATCTTGATATGGATACATAAAGTGGTGGAGAATCACCAGGAAGTTGAATAAATCTCATAGGAGTTGGCATGAAGAAGTTATCCCACTTTCAAATCAGGTGATTCCAGTTTCCCAGTTTGGGAATAGCACAGCTTCTTCGTCGTTCCAATCAAACCAGGATGAATCTCTTTGTAAGAAGCTTGATTTGGATACATAAAGTGGTGGAGAATCACCAGGAAGTTGAATAAATCTCATAGGAGTTGGCAAGAAGAAGTTATCCCACTTTCAAATCAGGTGATTCCAGTTTCCCAGTTTGGGAATAGCACAGCTTCTTCGTCGTTCCAATCAAACCAGGATGAATCACTTTGTAAGAAGCTTGATTTGGATACATAAAGTGGTGGAGAATCACCAGGAAGTTGAATAAATCTCATAGGAGTTGGCAAAAGAAGTTATCCCACTTTCAAATCAGGTGATTCCAGTTTCCCAGTTTGGGAATAGCACAGCTTCTTCGTCGTTCCAATCAAACCAGGATGAATCACTTTGTGAAAAGCTTGATTTGGATACATAAAGTGGTGGAGAATCACCAGGAAGTTGAATAAATCTCATAGGAGTTGGGATGAAGAAGTTATCCCACTTTCAAATCAGGTGATTCCAGTTTCCCAGTTTGGGAATAGCACAGCTTCTTCGTCGTTCCAATCAAACCAGGATGAATCACTTTGTGAAGAAGCTTGATTTGGATACATAAAGTGGTGGAGAATCACCAGGAAGTTGAATAAATCTCATAGGAGTTGGCATGAAGAAGTTATCCCACTTTCAAATCAGGTGATTCCAGTTTCCAGTTTGGGAATAGCACAGCTTCTTCGTCGTTCCAATCAAACCAGGATGAATCACTTGTGAAAAGCTTGATTTGGATACATAAAGTGGTGGAGAATCACCAGGAAGTTGAATAAATCTCATAGGAGTTGGCATGAAGAAGTTATCCCACTTTCAAATCAGGTGATTCCAGTTTCCCAGTTTGGGATAGCACAGCTTCTTCGTCGTTCCAATCAAACCAGGATGAATCACTTTGTGAAAAGCTTGATTTGGATACATAAAGTGGTGGAGAATCACCAGGAAGTTGAATAAATCTCATAGGAGTTGGCATGAAGAAGTTATCCCACTTTCAAATCAGGTGATTCCAGTTTCCCAGTTTGGGAATAGCACAGCTTCTTCGTCGTTCCAATCAAACCAGGATGAATCACTTTGTAAGAAGCTTGATTTGGATACATAAAGTGGTGGAGAATCACCAGGAAGTTGAATAAATCTCATAGGAGTTGGCAAGAAGAAGTTATCCCACTTTCAAATCAGGTGATTCCAGTTTCCCAGTTTGGGAATAGCACAGCTTCTTCGTCGTTCCAATCAAACCAGGATGAATCACTTTGTGAGAAGCTTTTGGATACATAAAGTGGTGGAGAATCACCAGGAAGTTGAATAAATCTCATAGGAGTTGGCATGAAGAAGTTATCCCACTTTCAAATCAGGTGATTCCAGTTTCCCAGTTTGGGAATAGCACAGCTTCTTCGTCGTTCCAATCAAACCAGGATGAATCACTTTGTGAAAAGCTTGATTTGGATACATAAGTGGTGGAGAATCACCAGGAAGTTGAATAAATCTCATAGGAGTTGGCATGAAGAAGTTATCCCACTTTCAAATCAGGTGATTCCAGTTTCCCAGTTTGGGAATAGCACAGCTTCTTCGTCGTTCCAATCAAACCAGGATGAATCACTTTGTAAGAAGCTTGATTTGGATACATAAAGTTTGGAGAATCACCAGGAAGTTGAATAAATCTCATAGGAGTTGGGCAAGAAGAAGTTATCCCACTTTCAAATCAGGTGATTCCAGTTTCCCAGTTTGGGAATAGCACAGCTTCTTCGTCGTTCCAAAAAAAACCAGGATGAATCACTGTGTGAGAAGCTTGATTTGGATACATAAAGTGGTGGAGAGAATCAGGAAGTTGAATAAATCTCATAGGAGTTGGCATGAAGAAGTTATCCCACTTTCAAATCAGGTGATTCCAGTTTCCAGTTTGGGAATAGCACAGCTTCTTCGTCGTTCCAATCAAACCAGGATGAATCACTTTGTGAGAAGCTTGATTTGGATACATAAAGTGGTGGAGAATCACCAGGAAGTTGAATAAATCATAGGAGTTGGATGTGGATGAAGAAGTTATCCCACTTTCAAATCAGGTGATTCCAGTTTCCCCGTTTGGGAATAGCACAGCTTCTTCGTCGTTCCAATCAAACCAGGATGAATCACTTTGTGAGAAGCTTGATTTGGATACATAAAGTGGTGGAGAATCACCAGGAAGTTGAATAAATCTCATAGGAGTTGGCATGAAGAAGTTATCCCACTTTCAAATCAGGTGATTCCAGTTTCCCAGTTTGGGAATAGCACAGCTTCTTCGTCGTTCCAATCAAACCAGGATGAATCACTTTGTAAGAAGCTTGATTTGGATACATAATGTTGTGGAGAATCACCAGGAAGTTGAATAAATCTCATAGGAGTTGGCATGAAGAAGTTATCCCACTTTCAAATCAGGTGATTCCAGTTTCCCAGTTTGGGAATAGCACAGCTTCGTCTTCGTCGTTTCAAAACAAACCAGGATGAATCACTTGTGTGAAAAGCTTGATTTGGATACATAAAGTGGTGGAGAATCACCAGGAAGTTGAATAAATCTCATAGGAGTTGGGATGAAGAAGTTATCCACTTTCAAATCAGGTGATTCCAGTTTCCCCGTTTGGGAATACCACAGCTTCTTCGTCGTTCCAAACAAACCCAGGATGAATCACTTTGTGAGAAGCTTTATTTGGATACATAAAGTGGTGGGAGAGGATCACCGGAAGTTGAATAAATCTCATAGGAGTTGGCATGAAGAAGTTATTCCACTTTCAAATCAGGTGATTCTAGTTTCCAGTTTGGGAATAGCACGCTTCTTCGTCGTTCCAATCAAACCAGGATGAATCACTTGTGAAAAAGATTGATTTGGATACATAAAGTGGTGGAGAATCACCAGGAAGTTGAATAAATCTCATAGGAGTTGGGATGAAAGAAGTTATCCCACTTTCAAATCAGGTGATTCCAGTTTCCCAGTTTGGGAATAGCACAGCTTCTTCGTCGTTCCAATCAAACAGGATGAATCACTTTGTAAGAAGCTTGATTTGGATACATAATGTGTGGAGAATCACCAGGAAGTTGAATAAATCTCATAGGAGTTGGCAAGAAGAAGTTATCCCACTTTCAAATCAGGTGATTCCAGTTTCCCAGTTTGGGATAGCACAGCTTCTTCGTCGTTCCAACAAACCAGGATGAATCGCTTTCATTCCCAGTTTGGGGAATAGCACAGCTTCTTCGTCGTTCCAAACAAACCAGGATGAATCTACTTTGTAAAGACTTTGATATGGATACATTAAAGTGGTGGTGAGAGAATCACCAGGAAGTTGAAATAAATCTCATAGGAGTTTGCAAGAAGAAGTTATCCCACTTTCAAATCAGGTGATTCCAGTTTCCAGTTTGGGAATAGCACAGCTTCTTCGTCGTTCCAATCAAACCAGGATGAATCTCTTTGTAAGAAGCTTGATTTGGATACATAAAGTGGTGGAGAATCACCAGGAAGTTGAATAAATCTCATAGGAGTTGGCCAGAAGAAGTTATCCCACTTTCAAATCAGGTGATTCCAGTTTCCCAGTTTGGGAATAGCACAGCTTCTTCGTCGTTCCAATCAACCAGGATGAATCACTTTGTAAGAAGCTTGATTTGGATACATAAATGGTGGAGAATCACCAGGAAGTTGAATAAATCTCATAGGAGTTGGCAAGAAGAAGTTATCCCACTTTCAAATCAGGTGATTCCAGTTTCCCAGTTTGGGAATAGCACAGCTTCTTCGTCGTTCCAATCAAACCAGGATGAATCACTTTGTGAGAAAGCTTGATTTGGATACATAAAGTGGTGGAGAATCACCAGGAAGTTGAATAAATCTCATAGGAGTTGGCATGAAAGAAGTTTATCCCACTTTCAAATCAGGTGATTCCAGTTCCCAGTTTGGGAATAGCACAGCTTCTCGTCGTTCCAATCAAACCAGGATGAATCACTTTGTGAGAAGCTTGATTTGGATACATAAAGTGGTGGAGAATCACCAGGAAGTTGAATAAATCTCATAGGAGTTGGCAGATGAAGAAGTTATCCCACTTTCAAATCAGGTGATTCCAGTTTCCCAGTTTGGGAATAGCACAGCTTCTTCGTCGTTCCAATCAAACCAGGATGAATCACTTTGTGAGAAGCTTGATTTGGATACATAAAGTGGTGGAGAATCACCAGGAAGTTGAATAAATCTCATAGGAGTTGGCATGAAGAAGTTATCCCACTTTCAAATCAGGTGATTCCAGTTTCCCAGTTTGGAATAAGCACAGCTTCTTCGTCGTTCCAATCAAACCAGGATGAATCACTTTGTAAGAAGCTTGATTTGGATACATAAAGTGGTGGAGAGAATCACCAGGAAGTTGAATAAATCTCATAGGAGTTGGCAAGAAGAAGTTATCCCACTTTCAAATCAGGTGATTCCAGTTTCCCAGTTTGGGAATAGCACAGCTTCTTCGTCGTTCCAATCAAACCAGGATGAATCACTTTGTGAGAAGCTTGATTTGATTGGATATAAAGTGGTGGAGAATCACCAGGAAGTTGAAATAAATCTCATAGGAGTTGGCATGAAGAAGTATATCCCACTTTCAAATCAGGTGATTCCAGTTTCCCAGTTTGGGAATAGCACAGCTTCTTCGTCGTTCCAATCAAACCAGGATGAATCACTTTGTGAGAAGCTTGATTTGGATACATAAAGTGGTGGAGAATCACCAGGAAGTTGAATAAATCTCATAGGAGTTGGCATGACGAAGTTATCCCACTTTCAAATCAGGTGATTCCAGTTTCCCAGTTTGGGAATAGCACAGCTTCTTCGTCGTTCCAATCAAACCAGATGAAATCACTTTGTAGAAGCTTGATTTGGATACATAAAGTGGTGGAGAATCACCAGGAAGTTGAATAAATCTCATAGGTTTGGCATGAAGAAGTTATCCCACTTTCAAATCAGGTGATTCCAGTTTCCCAGTTTGGGAATAGCACAGCTTCTTCGTCGTTCCAATCAAACCAGGATGAATCACTTTGTGAAGAAGCTTGATTTGGATACATAAGTGGTGGAGAATCACCAGGAAGTTGAATAAATCTCATAGGAGTTGGCATGAAGAAGTTATCCCACTTTCAAATCAGGTGATTCCAGTTTCCCAGTTTGGGAATAGCACAGCTTCTTCGTCGTTCCAATCAAACCAGGATGAATCACTTGTGTAAGAAGCTTGATTTGGATACATAAAGTGGTGGAGAATCACCAGGAAGTTGAATAAATCTCATAGGAGTTGGCAGAAGAAGTTATCCCACTTTCAAATCAGGTGATTCCAGTTTCCCAGTTGGGAATAGCACAGCTTCTTCGTCGTTCCAATCAAACCAGGATGAATCACTTTGTGAGAAGCTTGATTTGGATACATAAAGTGGTGGAGAATCACCAGGAAGTTGAATAAATCTCATAGGAGTTGGCATGAAGAAGTTATCCCACTTTCAAATCAGGTGATAGTTTCCCAGTTTGGGAATAGCACAGCTTCTTCGTCGTTCCAATCAAACCAGGATGAATCACTTTGTGAGAAGCTTGATTTGGATACATAAAGTGGTGGAGAATCACCAGGAAGTTGAATAAATCTCATAGGAGTTGGCATGAAGAAGTTATCCCACTTTCAAATCAGGTGATTCCAGTTTTCCAGTTTGGGAATAGCACAATTCTTCGTCGTTCCAATCAAACCAGGATGAATCACTTTGTGAGAAGCTTGATTTGGATACATAAAGTGGTGGAGAATCACCAGGAAGTTGAATAAATCTCATAGGAGTTGGGATGAAGAAGTTATCCCACTTTCAAATCAGGTGATTCCAGTTTCCCAGTTTGGGAATAGCACAGCTTCTTCGTCGTTCCAATCAAACCAGGATGAATCACTTTGTAAGAGCTTGATTTGGATACATAAAGTGGTGGAGAATCACCAGGAAGTTGAATAAATCTCATAGGAGTTGGCAGAAGAAGTTATCCCACTTTCAAATCAGGTGATTCCAGTTTCCCAGTTTGGGAATAGCACAGCTTCTTCGTCGTTCCAATCAAACCAGGATGAATCACTTTGTGAAAGCTTGATTTGGATACATAAAGTGGGGAGAATCACCAGGAAGTTGAATAAATCTCATAGGAGTTGGGATGAAGAAGTTATCCCACTTTCAAATCAGGTGATTCCAGTTTCCCAGTTTGGGAATAGCACAGCTTCTTCGTCGTTCCAATCAAACCAGGATGAATCACTTTGTAAGAAGCTTGATTTGGATACATAAAGTGGTGGAGAATCACCAGGAAGTTGAATAAATCTCATAGGAGTTGGCATGAAGAAGTTATCCCACTTTCAAATCAGGTGATTCCAGTTTCAGTTGGGAATAGCACAGCTTCTTCGTTCCAATCAAACCAGGATGAATCACTTTGTGAGAAGCTTGATTTGGATACATAAAGTGGTGGAGAATCACCAGGAAGTTGAATAAATCTCATAGGAGTTGGCATGAAGAGTTATCCCACTTTCAAATCAGGTGATTCCAGTTTCCCAGTTTGGGAATAGCAGACAGCTCTTCGTCGTTCCAATCAAACCAGGATGAATCACTTTGTGAGAAGCTTGATTGGATACATAATGTGGTGGAGAATCACCAGGAAGTTGAATAAATCTCATAGGAGTTGGCAAGAAGAAGTTATCCCACTTTCAAATCAGGTGATTCCAGTTTCCCAGTTTGGGCAATAGCACCCTTCTTCGTCGTTCCAATCAAACCAGGATGAATCACTTTGTGAAAAGCTTGATTTGGATACATAAGTGGTGGAGTGGTGGAGAATCACCAGGAAGTTGAATAAAATCATAGGAGTTGGGATGAAGAAGTTATCCCACTTTCAAATCAGGTGATTCCAGTTTCCCAGTTTGGGAATAGCACAGCTTCTTCGTCGTTCCAATCAAACCAGGATGAATCACTTTGTGAGAAGCTTGATTTGGATACATAAAGTGGTGGAGAATCACCAGGAATTGAAATAAATCTCATAGGAGTTGGATGAAGAAGTTATCCCACTTTCAAATCAGGTGATTCCAGTTTCCAGTTTGGGAATAGCACAGCTTCTTCGTCGTTCCAATCAAACCAGGATGATCACTTTGTAGAAGCTTGATTTGGATACATAGTTGTGGAGAATCACCAGGAAGTTGAATAAATCTCATAGGAGTTGGCAAGAAGAAGAAGTTATCCCACTTTCAAATCAGGTGATTCCAGTTTCCAGTTGGGAATAGCACCAGGCTTCTTCGTCGTTTCAATCAAACCAGGATGAATCACTTTGTGAAAGCTTGATTTGGATACATAAAGTGGTGGAGAATCACCAGGAAGTTGAATAAATCTCATAGGAGTTGGGCTGAAGAAGTTATCCCACTTTCAAATCAGGTGATTCCAGTTTCCCAGTTGGGGAATAGCACAGCTTCTTCGTCGTTCCAATCAAACCAGGATGAATCACTTTGTGAGAAGCTTGATTTGGACACATAAAGTGGTGGAGAATCACCAGGAAGTTGAATAAATCTCATAGGAGTTGGCATGAAGAAGTTATCCCACTTTCAAATCAGGTGATTCCAGTTTCCCAGTTTGGGAATAGCACAGCTTCTCGTCGTTCCAATCAAACCAGGATGAATCACTTGTAAGAAGCTTGATTTGATACATAATGGTGTGGAGAATCACCAGGAAGTTGAATAAATCTCATAGGAGTTGGCATGAAGAAGTTATCCCACTTTCAAATCAGGTGATTTCCAGTTTCCCCGTTGGGAAATAGCAAGCTTCTTCGTTCGCTTCAATCACAACCAGGATGAATCGCTTTTCATTCCCAGTTTGGGATAAGCACCGCTTCTTTCGTCGTTCCAAACAAACCAGCAGGACTGATGAATCACTTTGTTAAGAATCTTGATATGGATACATAAAGTGGTGGAGAATCACCAGAGGAAAGTGAATAAATCTCATAGGAGGTTGTGCAGAAGAAGAAAGTTATCCCACTTTCAAATCAGGTGATTCCAGTTTCCAGTTTGGGAATAGCACAGCTTCTTCGTCGTTCAATCAAAACCAGGATGAACACTTTGAAGAAGCTTGAGTTTGGATACATAAAGTGGTGGAGAATCACCAGGAAGTTGTAATAAATCTCATAGGAGTTGGGCAAGAAGTTATCCCACTTTCAAATCAGGTGATTCCAGTTCCCAGTTTGGAATAGCACAGCTTCTTCGTCGTTCCAATCAAACCAGGATGAAAGCACTTTGTAAGAAGCTTGATTTGGATACAAATTTTGTGGTGGAGAATCACCAGGAAGTTGAATAAATCTCTAGGAGTGGGCATGAAGAATTATCCCACTTTCAATCAGGTGATTCCAGTTTCCCAGTTTGGGAATAGCACAGCTTCTTCGTCGTTCCAATCAAACCAGGATGAATCACTTTGTGAAAAAGCTTGATTTGGATACATAATAAAGTGGTGGAGAACCAGGAAGGAAGTTGAATAAATCTCATAGGAGTGGGGAGAAGAAGTTATCCACTTTCAAATCAGGTGATTCCAGTTTCCCCGTTTGGGAATGCACGCTTCTTCGTCGTTCCAATCAAACCAGGATGAATCCTTTGTGAGAAGCTTGATTTGGATACATAAAGTGGTGGAGAATCACCGGGAAGTTGAAAACTCTCATAGGAGTTGGCATCATGAAAGAAGTTATCCCACTTTCAAATCAGTGTGTTCCAGTTTCCCAGTTGGGAATAGCACAGCTTCTTCGTCGTTCCAATCAAACCAGGATGAATCACTTTGTGAGAAGCTTGATTTTGGATACATAAAGTGGTGGGAATCACCAGGAATTGAATATAAATCTCATAGGAGTTGGCATGAAGAAGTTATCCCACTTTCAAATCAGGTGATTCCAGTTTCCCAGTTTGGGAGATAGCACAGCTTCTTCGTCGTTCCAATCAAACCAGGATGAATCCTTTGTAAGAAGCTTGATTTGGATACATAAAGTGGTGGAGAATTCACCAGGAATTGAATAAATCTCATAGGAGTTGGCAAGAAGAAGTTATCCCACTTTCAAATCAGGTGATTAGTTTCCAGTTTGGGAATAGCACAGCTTCTTCGTCGTTCCAATCAAACCGGATGAAATCACTTTGTGGAGAAGCTTGATTTGGATACATATAAGTTGGTGGAGATCACCAGGAAGTTGAATCATAAATCTCATAGGAGTTGGCATGAAGAAGTTATCCCCACTTTCAAATCAGGTGATTCCAGTTTCCAGTTTGGGAATAGCACAGCTTCTTCGTCGTTCCAATCAAACCAGGACTGAATCACTTTGTGAGAAGCTTTATTTGGATACCTTTAAGTGGTGGGAATCACCAGGAAGTTGAATAAATCTCATAGGAGTTGGCAATGAAGAAGTTATCCCATTTCAAATCAGGTGATTCTGTTCTCAGTTTGGGAATAAGCACAGCTTCTTCGTCGTTCCAATCAAACCACGATGAATCACTTTGTGAAAAGCTTGATTTGGGATACATAAAGTGGTGTGGAGAATCACCCAGGAAGTTGATAAATCTCATAGGAGTTGGGATGAAGAAGTTATCCCACTTTCAAATCAGGTGATTCCAGTTTCCCAGTTTGGGAATAGCCCAGCTTCGTCGTCGTTCCAATCAAACAGGATGAATCACTTTGTAAAATAAGCTTGATTTGGATACATAATGTGGTGGAGAATCATCAGGAAGTTGACTAAATCTCATAGGAGTTGGCAAGAAGAAGTTATCCACTTTCAAATCAGGTGATTCCAGTTCCCAGTTTGGGAATAGCACAGGCTTCTTCGTCGTTTCAATCAAACCAGGATGAAATCACTTTGTGAAAAGCTTGATTGGATACATAAAGTGGTGGAGAATCAGCAGGAAGGTGAAATAAATCTCTCATAGGAGTTGGGATGAAGAAGTTATCCCACTTTCAAATCAGGTAATTCCAGTTTCCCAGTTTGGGAATAAGCACAGCTTCTTGTCGTTCCAATCAAACAGGATGAATCACTTTGTGAGAAGCTTGATTGGACCAAAGTGGTGGAGATGGCAATCACCAGGAATTTGAATAAATTCTCATTAGGGTTGGGCATGA
>NW_026016812.1:0-25578 GCF_020379485.1 Brassica napus | reverse complement strand
TAAAAGTTTCCACTCAAGTATAGGCATGTCGCCATATGAAGCTTTGTATGGACAACCATGCAGGACACGTTATGCTGGACCCAAGTGGGGGAGCGCAGCATAATAGGCCCGAAATCATGGAGGAAACCACAGAGAAGATCAAGTCCGTGCGGGACAAGATGAGGGCCGCACAGGACAGACAAAAACATTACGCTGACAAACGAAGGAAAGAACTGGAGTTTGCAGTGGATGATATGGTCTATCTCAAAATGATTACCTTTAAAGGTAGAGTGCGAATTTCTCGTAGAAGGAAATTAGATCTAAGATACCTAGGTCCGTTCAGAGTCATAGAACGAGTGGGTAGTGTGGCATATAAGTTGGACTTACCATCCGAGATGGAAACCTTCCATAACGTATTCCATGTCTCCCAACTCCGGAAGTGCTTGACGGATCAGGACGTCTTAATACCAGAAATACCATCTGATCTAGGTACGAATCTAACTTTGGAAACAAGGCCCGTTTGGATCATAGATAGGATGGAAAAATCAATGAGAAAGAAAACAATCCAGATGGTCAAGGTCATTTGGGATTGTAATGGTCGAGAAGAGACCACATGGGAGACAAAGGCATTGGGACGGCCATGGTTCGAGGAAACGTACTAGTCAGTCTTAGGACATCAAGACAAGCGTTCCATGGCCAGATAAGAAGGTTAAGGACGTAAGGAAACTTAGACTTAACCTTACACAAGTCGAGAGTCAGCTAGGACGAGTAAGAAGGTAGCTGGACGGATGGAACAGGTAGCTCAACCAGCTCAACAAAGTTAGGTTAAGCTCACTCCAGCTCGGCCACTACTAAGCCAGCTCCAGCTACTACTAGCTCACTCAGCTGAGGCAGCTGGGAGTCAGCTCATCTCAGCTGGACGGACAGACTGTTCGGGTTTCGGTCCGATGGTCCGGGTCTGAGATGGTGGCGGGCCATGGGGGTCTGGCCATGAGGCCATGGACCGTTGGGGCTTGGGCCAAGGCCATGGGCTAAGTCCAGAGGGATTGGGTAAGGCCTTGGGCCTCTGTCCTACCCAAACCATTCGGTATTGGCGAAGGGACGCATGCGGCCGAGAGGGTGTAACCCTTGGTTGATTGTGCCCATCCGCTGGCCAGTCATGCCTATTCGTGGGGCAAGACTTACCCCCTCGTTTTTTCTATAAATATGGGTCCTCTCTGTCGATTTCATTCATCCAATCCAGAGTAAAAATACTTAGAGAAATCGTAGAGAGAGAGAAAGAAAGAGAGAGAGAGTTTCCGGCCAAAGCAAGGCCGTTTGTGTGCTGGTTAGGTTTCCGGCGATCTGATCGTTTCAGAAGCAACCTCCGATCAAGTATGGGAGACCGAGAGCAGGAGAAGAACATGGAGAACCCTGACATGGTTCAGAAGGTACTTGGTGGGCTGTGGCCGCATCAGACCGAACGAACGGTCCTTGTGATCGCACCGCGGCTCTGGTCGGTTCATTAGACCTAACCGCTTCTCCTCTTCTTGTTTCTATCCGGTCCTTTCCCTTCTTTCTGAATATACACGAAGGGTTGTGTTGGTTCAGTCCAAGGAACACGTCCCTAGACTTGGCCGGTCATAACCAAACCGCTAACCTAGACGCTGGTCGGTTAGACGGTCGGTTCGAATCGCACTATAGACTGGGCGGTTGGGCTAAACGGTTGGTCATGTCCCAAGAGGCACGAGTGGCCAAAGGTCACGAGTTACCAAGGGTTGTGAGTTAACAAAGGTCACGAGTTCCAAAGGTTCTGAGTTGCCAAAGGGTTTAAGTAACCAAGGGTTACAGACGCCAAGAGGTACGAGGACCAAGAGGTACCAAAGACCAAAGGGGTGCATGTTCCAAACGGTGCCTGTTGAGACAGGTCGTGTCCGTTCCTTAAGGGATCAGACCATGTCTTGTCTGTTGGGACAAGTACATGGTTCGTCTAAGCCAGGGTAAGAGTCGCAAGGTCCGATCGGCCGTTTGGCCTAACCAGATTGGGCGTGAGGCTTACTCGGCCGTTGGATCAAGGCCCAAGGCCGGATCAGGTAAGGAAGTCTGTTGGGCCATTGAGCCGGACTTCAACTAGGCCGGTCGCACCTAGATTCTATCCAGATGAACGGATTGATCTTCGGGACGATCCGGACTGTTTGTGTGTTCTGTTTATCAATTCTGGACTGTCTATCTGATTCTAAGTCAAGGGGTGGTTGGTTGAATGACTTAGGATTTGGTAGGCAGGTTCATATCTTTTTATAAGTATATTGTCCGAGGTTTATCTGTGTTCTAGGAACCAAGCCAAGCATTGTAGAATCGACCATTTCTATTCTCGGTTATGATTAATGCTTATCTGGTTGTGGTTTTAGGAACTAAGGATGGTTCTGGTCAAGCCAAGGAGCCGTGAAGGCTCGGTCAGTGAGAGGCTGTGTACGTGTGGTTAGATGATGCTAGGGATGAACTAGTGATTGTCTATGAAACAATTAAGAAGTTGTGTATTGGATCTCATGTTTCTAAGTATTGAGATGAAGACCAAGGAGAGAAGAGACAGTAACTTTAGAGTTTTACTGTGGTAACTTTATTTTAACCACAGTAACTACTTGGGGAAGTTATCTGATGGGATGAGAAGGTAACTTAGTGAAGAGAAGAGAGGAAACTCGACCAAAGAGGATAAGGAAGGATAAGGGAGCACTTTGACAGCCTGTATGATGCTGGAAAGGAGAGGATGCTTTTACACTAGTGCAAGCATGTGAGAAAGCACATCCAAGTGATTCAAAAGGAGTTCCAGCCTGTCCTTTGACTACACATGCTTATCCATTTCGAAAATCCTTGTTGCTCTCTCTATTAATACTTGTAAACCTCATCAGTTATTAATTAATGGAGTTTTGAGTCTCTCTCTTTATTCTCTCACTAAAATCTCTTAATCTCTTTAATCTTTTCATATGATTATCTCTGATTGATTGAATCATACTCTAATACACAAAAGGTATATGGTATCAGAGCCAGGTTGCGCAAATTGGGAGAGTGTGATTTCTTTTTCTTAAGAATCTTGAGTGTTCTTGAGTGTTCTTGGTGTTCTTAACTTCTGGTTTTCATTATCTTGGTGGCGTGAGAGTTTCTGGTGAATCCAAATCATCCCAACATGGAAATGGAGCACAGACCTGAGTCAACTATGAAGACTGAAGAGGAGAGGCATAGCGAGTGGTCAAGGTGGGCCAAAACAGCTTTGGAAAGCTGTGGGTTATGGAGCAGTCATGGAAAGGAGAAGCCTTTACAAGAAATGACTGCAAATGAAGGTCAGGCGTGGAGCCTGAGGTCTAAAGAAAGAGCTGTTCAAGGAAACCACACAAGATGTGAGATTGGAGCAGTGTGTTGGAGTAGATCTGGTCTGAAGAAGATCTGTGAGGTCAAGGGAACTCGCAGCAATCTTAGAAGAGGAGCAGAAGAACTTCATCAGCTTGTGGGAAAGCTGAAATACTTGTGGAAGGAGTTGGGTGTCTTGAGAACAAGGGCATCAGACCCGGAGATGATACAAAAGAGGATGGAGCAAGATGTAGTCTTGAGTCTTCTAGTCAGTTTAAACTCATCTTATGGTCAGCTGATTATGCAAGTGATAAAAGGTAAAGAGCAAGCAGATGTGGATGGGTTGTGTGACCTGATTCAAGCCGCTTATGATGTTCATGAGAAGAACAAGAAGCGGATCAAGAGGAGGAATGGTACAAAGTGTAAGAGGGCAAGCCTGAGGAGGTTGTCCAAGATATGGATCCGAGGAAGAAAGACTAGGATGAAGAGGAGACAACTTGAGGTGGAACTGAAAGTGATCAAGGAGATTCAGCAACTGATTGTGATGGGAGAATGCTCCTACTCAGCATACATGGGAGAAACAGTAGGAGACAGTGCGGATATGAGAGGAATGGATACCAAGAGGGCAGATGAGTGTGTGACAAAGAAGGAATGGGATGAGTTGATTAAGCATGTGTATGCTTTGGCTACGACCCGGAGTCTGGGTGCTCCTGCCAAAGCATCCACATCTAAACCATCATCATTGACTCTGGAGCAACACACCACATGATCAGTGACAAGAGACTAATCAGTGAGGTTAAAGCAGCAACAGGGAGTGTCATGATAGCCAATGGTACCAGGATCCCAATAGAAGGAGTGGGAAACCTCAAGCTGTTTGAGAAGAACTCCACTGCCTTCTACCTACCTCAGTTTACATCCAATCTAATCTCAGTTAAGAAGGCTACATTGATCTGGATTGTCAAGTGGTTTTCAGACCAAATGAAGTTGAGTTCCAGGATTTGAAGACTGGAAGGATTATTGGCAGAGGAGACAGCAAGCATCAGCTCTATCATCTCCAAAAAACTGAGGCGCCTAGTCCTGTCGGGTCTGTGTGTTTAAGCAGCACAACGGATAGGTGTGATAATCTCACATGGCATGCAAGGCTGGGACATCCTCATGCCAAGGCAATTGAACTGATTCTACCAAGTATGGCGTTCAATCACTTGGAGTGTGAAGCTTGTATACTTGGAAAGCACTGTAGGACTGTCTTCCCAACATCAAAAACCATATATGAGAATTGCTTTGATCTGGTGCATTCAGACGTGTGGACAGCTCCCTGTATGTCTAGAGACAGCCATAAGTACTTTGTTACATTCATTGATGAGAAGTCAAAGTACACATGGATCACCATGATTCCCTCCAAAGACAGAGTCCTAGAAGCCTTCATGAACTTCCAAGCATATGTTACTAACCAGTACAATGCCACTGTGAAGATTCTGAGGTCTGATAATGGAGGAGAATACACTAGCAATGCTTTCAAGAGTCATCTTGCAAAGCATGGGATTGTGCAACAAACTAGCTGTCCTTACACACCACAACAAAATGGGGTGGCTGAGAGGAAGAACAGACATTTGATGGAGGTTGCGAGATCAATAATGTTCCACATGAATGTCCCTAAGAGGTTTTGGAGTGATGCTGTTCAGACCGCTTGCTATCTCATCAATAGAGCGCCAACCCGTGTCTTGAAGAAACTGTCTCCCTTTGAAGTATTGAACAAGACCAAGCCACACATTGATCACTTGAGAGTCTTTGGGTGCTTATGTTATGTGATGATTCCCGGAGAAAGAAGGAACAAGCTAGAAGCAAAGAGTACTAAAGCTATGTTCATTTGGTACTCAATCACTCAGAAAGGCTACAAATGTTATGATCCAATAACCAGGAGGGTTATGGTATCTAGAGAAGTGAAGTTTGTTGAGTCTAAAGGGTATTATGAGGAGAAGAAATGGGAAGACCTTGAGGATCTGTCCCGAGCTCCATCAGAGAAGGCAACAACACTGAGAGTGTTGTTGGAGAGGCTAGGGATAGGATTATCCCAAGATCAGGAACCAGGAAGGACAGGACCTTCTAATCAAGCAGGAGAAGCTGGAGGAACAACCCCTCTTGATCATGAGAGGGGGAATGGATCTGAATCAGGGGAGCAGGAGTATAACCAATAGGATTCAGGTCAGCATGATCAGGAGGAGACACAGGAAGTAGAGAATGTTGCTCAGTCTAGTGGAGATGAGCAAGGAGAGTCTACTGGTACAGAAGAGAGTGAAGCTCAGTCAGGTGGAAAT
Source organism: Brassica napus (assembly GCF_020379485.1). NCBI lineage: Eukaryota > Viridiplantae > Streptophyta > Magnoliopsida > Brassicales > Brassicaceae > Brassica > Brassica napus. The sequence continues at coordinate 19,963 of NW_026016812.1, read as the reverse complement.
GAGCAGGGAGAACCTACTGGTTTAAGAGAGGAAGCACAAGAGAATGTTCAGCCTGAAGAACAGGTTGAGACCTTGCGGAGGAGCACAAGGATAAGGAGGGATCCTTCCAACTGGGTAAACACGAGAGTGTACTACAATGCCCAGGCTGTGGAGCATCCCTCTCGAGCCGTGTGTTCCTTTGCTGAGTTTCCAGAGGAGCATTATGCCTTTATGGTAAGTCTAGATGAGAGCTTTGTTCCGAGAAGCTATGAAGAAGCTATGGTGATTCAAGAATGGAGGGATTCAGTGAATGATGAGGCTGATGCTATGATCAGAAATGATACATGGTATGAGAGTGAGCTACCAAAAGGAAAGAGAGCAGTGTCTAGCAGATGGATCTTTACTATCAAATACTTGCTTAATGGACAGATTGATAGGATGAAAACTAGACTGGTAGCAAGAGGGTTCACACAGACATATGGAGAGGATTACATTGACACGTTTGCACCAGTAGCCAAGCTTCATACAATCCGGATTGTGTTGTCTATTGCAACAAACTTGGAGTGGGATTTGTGGCAGATGGATGTGAAGAATGCTTTCCTGCAAGGTGAGCTTGAAGATGAGGTATATATGCTTCCACCTCCTGGTCTTGAGCATCTAGTGAAGCCAGGAAATGTTTTGAGATTGAAGAAGGCTATATATGGGCTGAAGCAGTCTCCTAGAGCTTGGTACAGAAAGCTTAGTACAACTCTCAATGGGAGAGGGTTCAGGAAGTCTGAACTAGATCATACACTCTTCACACTGGTTGGACCATCAGGGATCATAGTAATTTTGGTGTATGTGGATGATTTGATTATCACAGGGAGTGATAAGGCTGGGATTAAAGCCACAAAAGAGTTTCTCAAGTCTGTGTTTGATATTAAAGACTTGGGAGAGATGAAGTAGTTTTTGGGGATTGAGATATGCAGATCTAAGGAGGGTTTGTTTATGTCTCAAACGAAGTACACTATGGATATGCTGAAGGAGACTGATGTGCTTGGAGGAAAGATAGCTAAGACACCTCTTGAGGAAGGGTATAAGGTCTTGCGTGAGGGGGAGGTTGAGGAGAACCAGTTGTTTGAGGATGCTAAGCTGTATACGAGGATGGTGGGTAAGCTGATCTACTTGACTATCACCAGACCTGATATATGCTTTGCTGTGAATCAAGTGAGCCAACATATGCAGGCGCCAAAGGTACATCACTGGAAGATGGTTGATAGGATACTGAGGTATTTGAGTGGCTCGCATGGACAAGGAGTTTGGATGGGTTGCAATGGCAGTACAGAAGTTGTTGGGTATCGTGATGCTGATTGGGCAGGAGATAGAGTGGACAGGAGATCAACTACTGGGTATTGTACATTCATTGGAGGGAATCTGGTTACTTGGAAGAGTAAGAAGCAGAAGGTCATCTCCTGTTCAAGTGCTGAAGCTGAGTATAGAGCTATGTTGAAGCTTACAAATGAGTTGGTGTGGATCAAGGGTATTTTGAAGCACTTGGAGATCGAGCCGACCACACCTATGACAATGCATTGTGACAATCAAGCAGCTATCCACATTGCCTCCAATTCAGTGTTTCATGAGAGAACAAAGCACGTAGAAGTGGATTGTCATAAGGTGAGGCAGATGATTATCTTGGGAGTGATTCTGCCATGTTATACAAGAAGTGAAGATCAGCTTGCAGATGTGTTTACTAAGGCAGCGAGATTAAAGACAATGGAGTCCATACTATCAAGGCTTGGACTCATTGATCTTACTCCTAGGAGCTGAGCCCCTTAACCATGGAGTCTCCACTCTTTTTCCCTCATCAAGGTTTTATCCCAATGGGTTTTACGTGGTGAGGTTTTTAATGAGGGAGGTCTTCATGGTTTCCAAGCTTGACTTGTTCTACATGGTCAAGCTTGAGGGGGAGTATTGAGATGAAGACCAAGGAGAGAAGAGACAGTAACTTTAGAGTTTTACTGTGGTAACTTTATTTTAACCACAGTAACTACTTGGGGAAGTTATCTGATGGGATGAGAAGGTAACTTAGTGAAGAGAAGAGAGGAAACTCGACCAAAGAGGATAAGGAAGGATAAGGGAGCACTTTGACAGCCTGTATGATGCTGGAAAGGAGAGGATGCTTTTACACTAGTGCAAGCATGTGAGAAAGCACAGCCAAGTGATTCAAAAGGAGTTCCAGCCTGTCCTTTGACTACACATGCTTATCCATTTCGAAAATCCTTGTTGCTCTCTCTATTAATACTTGTAAACCTCATTAGTTATTAATTAATGGAGTTTTGAGTCTCTCTCTTTATTCTCTCACTAAAATCTCTTAATCTATTTAATCTTTTCATATGATTATCTCTGATTGATTGAATCATACTCTAATACACAAAAGTGTATACTAAGTAATACATTTTATACACATTTATATTCTGCTGTGGACACCCAAACACGTCCTGTGTGTACTGACCAGACAGCCTATGTGGGCCAATATTGCCCGAACAGTCCACAGGAAGGGTCAGCATGCTGAGTCCAAGGACCAACGTTCTGATATGTGTACTGATGGACAGCCACGAACGTCCTATGTGTGCTGACGGACACACACGGACACACACGGACAGCCACGGACGTCCTGTGTCTGCTGACGGACACACACGGACATCCTGTGTGTGCTTACGGACACCCACGGACGTCCTGTGTGTACTGAACAGACAGCCCACGTTGGCCAAAATCACCCGAACAGTCCACGGGAAGGATCAGCGTGCTGAGTCCAAAGACCAATGTGCTGATATGTGTACTGATGGACAGCCATAGACGTCCTGTGTGTGCTGAAGGACACCCACGGACAGCCACAGACGTCTTGTGTGTGCTGACGGACACCCACGGACGTCCGGTGTGCTATGTGTGCTGAGAGACACCCACGGACGTCCGGTGTGTACTGAACAGACAGCCCACGTGGGCCAAAATCACCTGAACAGTCCACAGGAAGGGCCAGCGTGCTGAGTCCAAGGACCAGCGTGCTGATATGTGTACTGATGGACAGCCACAGACGTCCTGTGTGTGCTGACGGACACACACGGACACACACGGACAGCCACAGACGTCATGTGTGTGGTGACGGACAGCCACAGACAGCCACAGATGTCCTGTGTGTGCTGGCGGACACCCACAGACGTCCTGTGTATACTGAACAGACAGCCCACATGGGCTAAAATCACCCAAACAGTCCATGGGAAGGGCCAGCGTGCTGAGTCCAAGGACCAAGGTGCTGATATGTGTACAGATGGACAGCCATGGACGTCCTGTGTGTGCTGACGGACACAGACGGACACACACGGACACGCACGGACAGCCACGGACGTCCTATGTGTGCTGGCGGACACCCACGGACGTTCTGTTTGTACTGAACAGACAGCCTACGTGGGCCAAAATCACCCGAACAGTCCACAGGAAGGGTCAGCGTGCTGAGTCCAAGGACCAAAGTGCTGATATGTGTACTGATGGACAGCCACGGATGTCCTGTGTGTGCTGACGGACACACACGGACACACACAGACAGCCACGGACGTCCGGTGTGTGCTGACGGACACACACGAACGTCCTGTGTGTGCTGACGGACACCCACGGACGTCCTGTGTGTACTGAACAGACAGCCCACGTGGGCCAAAATCATCCGAACAGTCCACGACAAGGGCCAGCGTGCTGAGTCCAAGGACCAACGTGCTGATATGTGTACTGATGGACAGCCACGGACGTCCTGTGTGTGCTGACGGACACAACGGACACACACGGACATACACGGACAGCCACGAACGTCCTGTGTGTGCTGACGGACAGCCACAGACGTCTTGTGTGTGCTGGCGACACCCACGGACGTCCTGTTTGTACTGAACAGACAGCCCACGTGGGCTAAAATCACCCAAGTAGTCCATGGGAAGGGCCAGCGTGCTGAGTCCAAGGACCAACGTGCTGATATGTGTACTGATGGACAGCCACAGACGTCCTGTGTGAGCTGACGGACACACACGGACAGCCACAGACGTCATGTGTGTGCTGACGGACACCCACAGACGTCCTGTGTGTGCTGACAGACACACACGGACACACACGGACAGCCACGGATGTCCTGTGTGTGCTGACGGACAGCCACAGACAGCCACAGACGTCCTGTGTGTGCTCGCGGACACCCACGGATGTCCTGTGTGTACTGAACAGACAGCCCACGTGGGCCAAAATCACCCAAACAGTTCACGGGAAGGGCCAGCGTGCTGAGTCCAAGGACCAACGTGCTGATTTGTGTACTGATGAACAGCCACAGACGTCCTGTGTGAGCTGACGGACACACACGGACAGCCACAGACGTCCTGTGTGTGCTGACGGACACCCACAGACGTCCTGTGTGTGCTGACGGACACACAAGGACACACACGGACAGCCACGAATATCTTGTGTGTGCTGACGGACAGCCACAGACAGCCACGGACGTCCTGTGTGTGCTGGTGGACACCCACGGATGTCCTGTGTGTACTGAACAGACAGCCCACGTGGGCCAAAATCATCCGAACAGTCCACGACAAGGGCCAGCGTGCTGAGTCCAAGGACCAACGTGCTGATATGTGTACTGATGGACAGCCACGGACGTCCTGTGTGTGCTGGCGGACACACACGGACATACACGGACAGCCACAAACGTCCTGTGTGTGCTGACGGACAGCCACAGACGTCCTGTGTGTGCTGGCGACACCCACGGACGTCCTGTTTGTACTGAACAGACAGCCTACGTGGGCTAAAATCACCCAAATAGTCCATGGAAAGGGCCAGCGTGCTGAGTCCAAGGACCAACGTGCTGATATGTGTACTGATGGACAGCCACAGACGTCCTGTGTGAGCTGACGGACACACACGGACAGCCACAGACGTCCTGTGTGTGCTGACGGACACCCACAGACGTCATGTGTGTGCTGACGGACACACACGGAGACACACGGACAGCCATGGATGTCCTGTGTGTGCTGACTGACAGCCACAGACAGCCACGGACGTCGTCTGTGTGCTGGCGGACACCCACGGACGTCCTGTGTGTACTGAACAGACAGCCCACGTGGGCCAAAATCACCCAAACAGTTCACGGGAAGGGCCAGCGTGCTGAGTCCAAGGACCAACGTGCTGATTTGTGTACTGATGGACAGCCACGGACGTCCTGTGTGAGCTGACGGACACACACAGACAGCCATGGACGTCCTGTGTGTGCTGACGGACACCCATAGACGTCATGTGTGTGCTGACGGACACATAAGGACACACACGGACAGCCATAGATATCCTGTGTGTGCTGACGGACAGCCACAGACAGCCACGGACGTCCTGTGTGTGTTGGCGGACACCCACGGATGTCCTGTGTGTACTGAACAGTCAGCCCACATGGGCCAAAATCACTCAAACAGTCCACGGGAAGGGCCAGTGTGCTGAGTCCAAGGACCAACATGCTGATATGTGTACTGATGGACAGCCACATACGTCCTCTGTGTGCTGACGGACACATACGGACACACACGGACACACACGGACAGCCACAGACATCCTATGTGTGCTGGCGGACACCCACAGACGTCCTGTGTGTACTGAACAGACAGCCCACGTGGGCCAAAATCACACAAACAGTCCACGGGAAGGATCAGCGTGCTGAGTCCAAGGACCAACGTGCTGATATGTGTACAGATGGACAGCCATGGACGTCCTGTGTGTGCTGACGGACACAGACGGACACACATGGACACGCACGGACAGCCATGAAAGTCTTGTGTGTGCTGGCGGACACCCACAGACGTCCTGTGTGTACTGAACAGACAGCCCACGTGGGCCAAAATCACCCGAACAGTCCACAGGAAGGGTCAGCGTGCTGAGTCCAAAGACCAAAGTGCTGATATGTGTACTGATGGACAGCCACGGACGTCCTGTGTGTGCTGACGGACACACACGGACACACACAGACAGCCACGAATGTCCTGTGTGTGCTGACAGACACACACAGACGTCCTGTGTGTGCTGACGGACACCCACGGACGTCCTGTGTGTACTGAACAGACAGCCCACGTGGGCCAAAATCATCCGAACAGTCCACGACAAGGGCCAGCGTGCTGAGTCCAAGGACCAGCGTGCTGATATGTGTACTGATGGACAGCCACGGACGTCCTGTGTGTGCTGACGGACACACACGGACACACACTGACATACACGGACAGCCACGAACGTCCTGTGTGTGCTGAGGGACAGCCACAGACGTCCTGTGTGTGCTGGCGACACCCACGGATGTCCTGTTTGTACTGAACAGACAGCCCACGTGGGCTAAAATCACCCAAATAGTCCATGGGAAGGGCCAGCGTGCTGAGTCCAAGGACCAACGTGCTGATATGTGTACTGATGGACAGCCACAGACGTCCTGTGTGAGCTGACGGACACACACGGACAGCCACAGACGTCCTGTGCGTGCTGACAGACACCCACAGATGTCCTGTGTGTGCTGACGGACACACACGGACACACACTGACAGCCACGGATGTCCAGTGTGTGCTGACGGACAGCCACAGACAGCCACAGACGTCCTGTGTGTGCTGGCGGACACCCACGGACGTCCTGTGTGTACTGAACAGACAGCCCACGTGGGCCAAAATCACCCAAACAGGTCACGGGAAGGTCCAGCGTGCTGAGTCCAAGGACCAACGTGCTGATTTGTGTACTGATGGACAGCCACAGACGTCCTGTGTGAGCTGACGGACACACACGGACAGCCACGGATATCCTGTGTGTGCTGACGGACAGCCACAGACAGCCACGGATGTCCTGTGTGTGTTGGCGGACACCCACGGATGTCATGTGTGTACTGAACAGTCAGCCCACGTGGGCCAAAATCACTCTAACAGTCCATGGGAAGGGCCAGTGTGCTGAGTCCAAGGACCGACATGCTGATATGTGTACTGATGGACAGCCACAGACGTCCTGTGTGTGCTGACGGACACATACGGACACACACGGACACACACAGACAGCCACATACATCCTGTGTGTGCTGGCGGACACCCACGGACGTCCTGTGTGTACTGAACAAACAGCCCACGTGGGCCAAAATCACCCGAACAGTCCACGGCAAGGGTCAGCGTGCCGCGTCCAAGGAACAACGTGCTGATATGTGTACTGATGGACAGCCACTGACGTCCTGTGTGTGCTGACGGACACACACGGACACACATAGACAGCCACGGACGTCCTGTGTGTGCTGACGGACACACACAGACGTCCTGTGTGTGCTGACGGACACCCACGGACAGCCACAGACGTATTGTGTGTGCTGACGGACACCCACGGACGTCCGGTGTGCTGTGAGTGCTGAGAGACACACACAGACGTCCGGTGTGTACTGAACAGACAGCCCACGTGGGCCAAAATCACCCGAACAGTCCACGGGAAGGGCCAGCGTGCTGATATGTGTAATGATGGACAGCCACAGATGTCCTGTGTGTGCTGACAGACACACACAGACACACACGGACAGCCACAGACGTCATGTGTGTGCTGACGGACAGCCACAGACAGCCACAGACGTCCTGTGTTTGCTGGCGGACACCCACAGACGTCCTATGTGTACTGAACAGACAGCCCACATGGGCCAAAATCACGCAAACAGTCCACGGGAAGGGCCAGCATGCTGAGTCCAGGGACTAACGTGCTGATATGTGTACAGATGGACAGCCATGGACGTCCTGTGTGTGCTGACGGACACAGACGGACACACACGGACACGCACGGACAGCCACAGACGTCCTGTGTGTGCTGGCGGTCACCCACGGACGTCCTGTGTGTACTGAACAGACAGCCCACGTGGGCCAAAATCACCCGAACAGTCCACAGGAAGGGTCAGCATGCTGAGTCCAAGGACCAAAGTGCTGATATGTGTACTGATGGACAGCCACGGACGTCCTGTGTGTGCTGACGGACACACACGGACACACACAGACATACACGGACAGCCACGAACGTCCTGTGTGTGCTGACGGACACACACAGACACACACGGACAGCAACGGACGTCCTGTGTGTGCTGACGGACAAACACGGACGTCCTGTGTGTGCTGACGGACACCCACGGACGTCCTGTGTGTACTGAACAGACAGCCCACGTGGGCCAAAATCATCCGAACAGTCCACGAAAGGGCCAGCGTGCTGATATGTGTACTGATGGACAGCCACGGACGTCCTGTGTGTGCTGACGGACACACACGGACACACACGGACTGGACTCAGCACGCTGACCCTTCCCGTGGACTGTTCGGGTGATTTTTTGGCCCATGTGGGCTGTCTGTTCAGTACACATAGGACGTCTGTGGGTGTCCGCCAGCACACACAGGATGTTCGTGGCTGTCCGTGTGTGTGTGTCCGTCTGTTTCCGTCAGCACACACATGACGTCCGTGGCTGTCCATCAGTACACATATCAGCACATTGGTCGTTGGACTCAGCACGCTGGCCCTTCCCGTGGACTGTTTGGGTGATTTTGGCCCACGTGGGTTGTCTGCTCAGTACACATAGTGTTGTAGGCATGGGTCGGAGGGTCGAACGGACGGACGGACGGACGGACGGATGACCGATCCGCGGTTCAGCCTTGCCTCGGATGGATGGTACTGGGCGGCTCGTCTCTTGCTTGTGGTCGAGCCTGAAACAGATAGGAAGATAGATATGGATCCGACTCTTGCTGGACGTATGTCTCTCTCAAGATTCGGACAAGGAATGGGATGGATCGATGGACGCCACAAAGAACAATGGATCGGCTCTTTGATAAGTCACACAGCTGCTCTCAATGGTTTCGCACAATTGAAAGACTTAGGGTTTTCTTTGCTAAAGCAAAAACGTTTTTCATAAAAGACTTCGCCGAAAAGTTGGCAAATACAAGGGTTTAAATAGATGTTCCTTACTGGACTTTAAAGATAAAAAGGGCCTAGACAAATGGCCAAAGTCTTAACCGAAATAAAATAAAGAAAACAATAGACCGGTCGCGGTTTGAGATGTCCGGATCAGAACTCATAGTATGCTTGCTTGTTGCCTCATTAAAACCTTTCGGGAAAACCCAGTGGGACAAAACCTTGATAAGGAAAAAGAGTACAACACATACTACTCCTTCTGATGGTCGGCTATATCTCTGAACCGGAAGCAAGTTGGTTGGATGGATTGAGTATGAAGGTGGAAATGGTCAGGCCGGCTTTATTCTGGCCGATGGAGGAGAACTGGCTCGAATGGACAGGGTCTGGAACCTCTAGTGGTTCACTGGTGTCTTCCAGCTTCAAGTCAGACAACTCCTGGATCAATAGTTGCTTGAACCCGGTTTGTTCCTGTGCAAGCAACTCTTGGACAGCTTTGGCAAATCCAGCTCTTATAACTCTTGAACCGGACCTTGTGGTAGGACCTTTGCGGATAATGGGAACCTCAGTCGTGGGTACTACAACATCCCCTCCCTCTTGAACAGGTTCTGTCCTCAGAACATCTCCGTCATCTGCAATATAAGGAGACAAGTCAGACACATTTAACGTTCGGGAAACTTGGAACTCACCTGGCAGTTCTAGCCGGTAGGCATTGTCATTGATCCGATCAAGCACTCGGAATGGTCCGTCCCCTTGTGGGGATAATTTGCTCTTCCTCTCTTCCGGAAACCGTTCTGGCCTCATGTGGAGCCACACCCAGTCGCCTGGTTGGAAGATAACTTCTCTGCGCCCCTTGTTGAGCTTAATCCGGTTCCTTTCAGCCTTCTTCTCCAAAGTCTCCTTGACTTGCCGGTGCATGTTCTTCACAAACTCAGCCTTTTTGTCACCACTCTGGCTGACTTGCATGGCTGGTGGCAATGCGGCTAGGTCCATGGGCGTCTCTGGTCTAAAGCCATACACGATCTCAAAAGGGGAGAGATTAGTAATAGAGTGCCTTGCATGGTTATAAGCAAACTCAATGAAAGGCAAGCAACTCAACCAGTTTTTTAGATTCTTACCCACCGTAGCCCTCAATAACTGAGAGAGTGTACGGTTTACTACCTCGGTCTGTCCATCAGTCTGTGGATGGCAAGTGGTCGAGAAAAGGAGCTTGGTTCCAAGCTTTTTCCACAATGTCCTCCAGAAGTGGCTGAGAAATTTTGTGTCTCGGTCGGACACGATGGTACGAGGCACTCCATGTAAGCGCACCACTTCCTTGAAGAAGAGATCAGCGGTTTAGCTTGCATCATTGGTCTTGGAACACAGAATGAAGTATGCCATCTTGGAGAACCTGTCCACTACAACAAAAATAGAATCCTTGTGTTCTATCTTGGGCAAGCCCAGCACAAAGTCCATAGACAGGTCGACCCACGGTGCAATAGGAATAGGTAAAGGCATGTGTAATCCATAAGGATGCGACCTGGATTTGGTTTTGAGACAGACAGTGCACTTGGCGCAAAGACTCTCGATGTAGCGCCTCATCCGGGGCCAATAGAAGTGGTCGGACAGGACGCTCAGAGTTTTGTCCCGACCGAAATGCCCCATCAACCCACCCCCATGAGCTTCTCTGGTCAGTAAATCTTGCATGGAACCATGAGGAATACACAGGCGTTTCTCCTTGAAGAGGAACCCGTCCTGCTGATAGAATGGACCCATGGCCCCCTTAGCCGTGTTACTGTAAAGCTCAGAAAAGTCAGGGTCAGTTTCATAAGACATTTTGAGTTGCTCAAAACCCATGATCTTAGCCTCCATGGTGGTAATGAGTGCGTGGCGCCGGGATAGGGCGTCGGCCACTATGTTGTCCTTTCCCTTCTTGTACTTGATCACATAAGGGAAAGTTTCCACGAACTCCAGCCACCTAGCATGCCTCTTCTTGAGTGTGGTATGGCCCCTCAAATGCTTAAGAGTCTCATGATCTGTATGAATAATAAACTCTTTAGACAAAAGATAATGTTGCCAAGTTTCAAGCGACCTTACTAGAGCATATAGCTCTTTATCAAAGGTGGGGTAATTGAGGGCGGCTCTACTCAATTTCTCACTGAAAAAGGCCACTGGCCGGCCTCCTTGGGTCAGCACGGCTCCTATTCCTGTCCCTGAAGCATCACACTCAATCTCAAAAGGTCTATCAAAGTTAGGAAGAGTTAGAACCGGTGCATGTGTCAAGCTATATTTAAGCCTGTTGAAAGACTCCTCTTGGGCAGGGCCCCAAGCAAAGGTTACATTCATCTTGATCACAGAGGTCATTGGGGCGGCAATGGTACTGAAGTCCTTCACAAATCGTCGATAGAAACTGGCCAGCCCATGGAAGCTGCGGATATGTCCGATCGTGGTCGGAGTCGGCCAGTCTTGTATCGCCTTGATCTTCTCTTCATCAACCTTCAGTCCCTGTGAACTCACAACAAAGCCTAAAAATACCAACTGATCAGTGTAGAATACACATTTCTTAAGGTTAGCATAAAGGCCTTCTTGCCTTAAGGCTTTCAAAACTTGTTCTAGGTGTCCCATGTGTTCAGTTAAAGACCTGCTGTAAATCAAGATATCATCAAAGTATACAACCACGAATTTACCAATGTAAGGTCGGAGGACCTCATTCATGAGTCTCATGAAGGTACTAGGGGCGTTGGTAAGGCCAAACGGCATCACCAGCCACTGGTATAGACCTTGCTTGGTCTTGAAGGCAGTTTTCCACTCATCTCCTTCCTTCATGCGGGCTTGATGGTATCCACTCCTGAGATCAATCTTAGAAAACACAACAGAACCACTCAGTTCATCCAACATATCATCTAGTCTGGGTATAGGGTACCGATATTTGATGGTTATGTTGTTGATGGCTCGGCAGTCCACACACATGCGCCACGTCCCATCCTTCTTAGGCACTAGTAAGACCGGGACCGCACAGGGACTAAGGCTCTCGCGGATGTAGCCTTTGTCCATGAGATCTTGGACCTGCCGCTCCAGCTCCTTGGCTTCCTCATGGTTGACACGGTAAGCAGCTCGGTTTGGTAGTGGCGCGCCGAGTACAAGGTCGATCAGATGTTCTATGCCACGGACAGGGGGTAAACCGGCTGGAATCTCATCAGGAAAGACATCCTTGTAACGTCCCATGAGGTCTTGTACTACGTCCGGTACTTCAGGAGCTTCTAGACCTGCAAAGCAACCTTCCTTAAAGATCATTAGTAGCACCTGTGTCTCACGTTGTAATGATTTAAGCACTTGTCCGGAAGTCATGTAAAGGTTAGTGTTACTTACCTGGCCGGACTGCGTCATGGCCTTTTGCATATCATGAACTTCTTGAGGGCTGAGAGGTGCTAGGCTGTGCTTCCTGTTGTTGTGGACGAAGCTATAGATGTTGGTGCGTCCATGGTGAAGAGTCTCCTTGTCAAACTGCCACGGCCTTCCTAGAAGTATATGGCCGGCTTGCATGGGCACAACATCACACTTGACCTGGTCTTGGTACTTGCCAATACTGAATGACACAACAACTTGTTCGGCAATCTTGAGCTCAGTCTCATCATTGAGCCATTTGAGACGGTATGGCCGAGGATGGGCAGTTTTTACCAGCCCTAGCTTATCAACAAGATACTTGCTAGCCATGTTAGTACAAGATCCGCCATCTATGATCAAACTACATACCTTGTGATCAACACTACATCTTGTGTGAAAGATGTTCTCCCGCTGGATGGTCTCTGGATCAAAGAGGGTACTAAGAGCTCTCCGGGTCACTAGCAGCTCGCCGGTCTCCGGGTAGTCGGTTACTTCTTCATCAGAGATCACTGCCGCGGCCTCTGCCTCATCATGGGATTCATACTCGCCATCCCCCTTTAGGACCATCACTCGTTTGTTTGGACAATCCCGAGCGTAGTGGCCCTTGCCCTGACACTTATAACAAATGATATCACGGGTACGCAATGTTTGGGCTTGAGTCTTACCCTGCTTCGGTTTGGATGCATTAGACGATTCAGCCTGGTTTGTCTTGAATTGGCTCTCAATCTCAATCGTCTTGCTCTTCTCGCCTTGCTTTGAGCCCGGTTGAGTCCACGCAGGTTTGCTGCGGTTGGTGCTGTCCGTCTTGCGCTTGATGTGCTGCTCGGCTTGCGTAGCAAAGTGCAGCAGGTCGTTGAAGTCTTCATACTGTTGCCTCTCCACCTTGCGGGCAATGCGGTCTTGCAGCCCTTCCAGAAATTGGGACATCATTGTCTCTTCGGGCTCGTCGGTCTCAAGCTTATTCCTAAGTGCCTCGAACTCCTCAAAGTACTCCTCCACAGTCTTAGTTCCCTGCGTAAGTTTACGAAAACGTTTTAGCACATCACGCTGGTAGTAAGATAGAATGTACCTCGCGCGAAGCTTGGTCCGCATCTCGGTCCAATTACGCGCTCTCCACACTGGCCCGGACTTGGCAACGTCTCGATCCCACCACGAAAGAGCATTGTCCGTCAGCTGGGCTGCTGCTAGGGAAACCTTCTTGGCCTCACTATATTGGTAATAGTCGAAGATGTACTCCATGCGCTTCTCCCACACGATGTAGGCATCCGGATCAACTTTGCCAGCAAACGTTGGGGGATGAAGCTTAAGCGCCTTGCCTCCCAACCAAGGCTTTTCCTCCTCTCGGTCTCGACCTCCTCTACGGTCACGGCCTCCTCCTACTTGGGCCCGGGGTCCTCGCGCGTTCCTCCTCCCACCCCGGTTTGGCCTCTCTTCGTCCTGACTGCGCGTATCATCGGTACTGTCCTCGTCCGAGTCAGTGTCATGCAGGTCAGGCTGATTCCTTCCTGGTGGCCGAGGTCCGTTGGGTCTGCCTCCCTGCCGTAGCTGAGTAAGCTCGGCGGTTATAGCCCTAAGGCTCGCCCTCAACTCTTCATTGTCGGCTAGGGGCTGAGCGTTTATGGCCGCTTGATCTTGACCTACATCTCCCATAGTTTCTCTGAAAAGATACTCAAAGAAAAATTAGAGGCAAGAGGGATTAAATAGTAGCTTGGGGTCGGATACTTGAGTATCGACCAAGCCTAAAAGTAATGCTAAAATTTATGAATAAAATCGAATCAAGTTGAAAAAGGAAAGATGAATATTTTTTTTGATTTTCGAAAATTTGGAAAGAAAGTAAAACTTCTTTTAATTTTTTTTTTTAAATGCAAAATCGAAAACTTGGAGAACAATCCGAAAAATTTAAAAAAAAGGAAAGTAAATATTTTTTTTGAATTGTGACGGATAGGGTTCAGAAAGAACTGAGTTTCGCAGGAAACTTCAGCTCTGATACCAAAATGTTGTAGGCATGGGTCGGAGGGTCGAACGGACGGATGACCGATCCGCGGTTCAGCCTTGCCTCGGATGGATGGTACTGGCCGGCTCGTCTCTTGCTTGTGGTCGAGCCTGAAACAGATATGAACTTTTCAGCTAGTTTTCAATAGGAACAAGAACAGAAACAAGTTACGATTCTTTTGGTTTTAATGGATTGAATGAATGAAATCTAAAACAAAAGATAGAGAGAAGAGTAGATTGGCGGATGGGATCTGCTGCTGGACGTATGTCTCTCTCAGCAAGATGCCTAGATCGGTTAGGAAGATAGATATGGATCCGACTCTTGCTGGACGTATGTCTCTCTCAAGATTCGGACAAGGAATGGGATGGATCGATGGACGCCACAAAGAACAATGGATCGGCTCTTTGATAAGTCACACAGCTGCTCTCAATGGTTTCGCACAATTGAAAGACTTAGGGTTTTCTTTGCTAAAGCAAAAACGTTTTTCATAAAAGACTTCGCCGAAAAGTTGGCAAATACAAGGGTTTAAATAGATGTTCCTTACTGGACTTTAAAGATAAAAAGGGCCTAGACAAATGGCCAAAGTCTTAACCGAAATAAAATAAAGAAAACAATAGACCGGTCGCGGTTTGAGGTGTCCGGATCAGAACTCATAGTATGCTTGCTTGTTGCCTCATTAAAACCTTTCGGGAAAACCCAGTGGGACAAAACCTCGATAAGGAAAAAGAGTACAACACATACTACTCCTTCTGATGGTCGGCTATATCTCTGAACCGGAAGCAAGTTGGTTGGATGGATTGAGTATGAAGGTGGAAATGGTCAGGCCGGCTTCATTCTGGCCGATGGAGGAGAACTGGCTCGAATGGACAGGGTCTGGAACCTCTAGTGGTTCACCGGTGTCTTCCAGCTTCAAGTCAGACAACTCCTGGATCAATAGTTGCTTGAACCCGGTTTGTTCCTGTGCAAGCAACTCTTGGACAGCTTTGGCAAATCCAGCTCTTATAACTCTTGAACCGGACCTTGTGGTAGGACCTTTGCGGATAATGGGAACCTCAGTCGTGGGTACTACAACACATAGGACGTCCGTGGGTGTCCGCCAGCACACACAGGACATCCGTGGCTGTCTATGGCTTTATGTGGCTGTCCGTCAGCACACACAGGATGTACGTGGCTGTCCGTGTGTCTGTTTGTGTCCGTCAGCACACACAGGACCTCTGTGGCTGTCCATCAGTACATATATCAGCACGCTTGTCATGCCCCCAATCCTGGAAAGGATTGTCGGGACGGCCATGGTTCGAGGAAACGTACCAGCCAGTCTTAGGACATCAAGGCAAGCGTTCCATGGTCGAGAAAGAAGGTTAAGAACATAAGGAACTTAGACTTAACCTTATATAAACTAAGAGACAGCTAGGACGAGTAAGACGGTAACTGGACGAAGTAGACGAGTAGCTCGACCAGCTCAACGAAGCTAGGTTTAGTTCACTCCAGCTCAGTCCCTACTATGTCAGCTCCACTAGCTGGACTACTAGCTCACTCAGCTGAGGCAGCTAAGAGTCAGCTCATCTCAGCTAGACGGACTGTTCGGGTTTTAGGCCGATGGTCCGGGTCCGGGTCAGTGGCGGGCTGTGATGTCCGACCATGAGGCCATGGGCTGTTGGGTCTTTGGGAAAGGCCGTGGGCTAAGTCCTGGAGGCTTGGGGCGTGGGTTGGGCTTATGACTGACCCCAAACCCAATCAGAAAGGGCGAAGGGATGCAGGTGGCCGAAAGGGGACAACCCTTTGCCGATGGTGCCCATTCGCTAGCAAGTCGTGCCTGTTCGTGGGGCAAGACTTACCCCCTCGTTTTCTATAAATATGGGGCCTTCTGGATTTCATTATCCAATTCCAGAGTAAAATACTCAGAGAAAAACGTAGAGAGAGAGAGAGAGAGAGTCCCGGCCAAGAGATCGGCCGGAAAAGGGCCGGTCTTGGTGGTTTTGTATCTCCGGCAAGGAAAACGGTTTAGGAGAGAGGAGGCCGTGTGGTTATGAATACCCAAGGCATAGACAAAGGTCTGGAGAAGGACTCCAAAGCCGTGGTTCAGTCAGATAGGGTCAGTGGGGTAACCACCGACCCATCGGCTAAGACAATCTGGCAGTCCGAACCGGTCTAGCCATGGGCGTTTGGATTGTGTCCCATTCTTCTTATTCTTTTCATCTAATTCTTCTTCTACTCCTCCTGTACATTGGCGTGGCCTTTTTGATGTGTTTGGATTGGTTATAACCGTGGTTCTGGTTGAGTAATGCGGTCGCGGTCCATAACCGTCGAGTTAGGCGCGCGCATGGTCTAAACCGGCCTCAGGTGATCCGATTGGATAGGGGCGGTTCTGTTCTGTTCTGAACGGTTGCAACCCTTCCCTGAACAGTCACAATGGTTCATGACTTGTGTAGGTTAAGGCGTGGTCCGTTGGCCATAGGCCGGACACACGCACGGACCAGACAGTCCATTCGGACGGTTAGGTCGAACGGTTGGAACATCTGAATGGGTGCGAGTTGCCAAGGGTCATGAGTTGCCAAGAGGCACGTGTGTCCAAAGGGTACTAGTTCCCAAAGGGTGTGAGTTCGAACAGGTGCCATTGGTTCAAGGCTTAGGCCAAACCAAGTGGACAGTCCGCGGCTGCATAGTCGAACGGACGGACGGTCAGTTTAACCGGAGTGTTGTGTCGCAAGGTCTGATCGGTTGCAAGGCAATCCGGTTTGGTCTTGGGCCTTACTCTGTGGTATGGATCCAGGCTTTGGGTCGGATCAGGTAAGAAGGTCCATGAGTCTTTGGGCCGGACTTATAACTGGTCGATCGCATCTAGATCTTAACCAGACGGTTAGACGGGACTATGGACAATCCGGCTATGGTTGGATGGTTTTAGCCGCAAAGGCTAAGTGGGATATCTTACAATCAACTTTGGGTTGGTGAGTAGGATAGGCGCCATATGCCTTATGTAGGGAGTTGACCTACATGATGGCAATGGAAGGTCGGTTATATCAATTCCTGCTAAGTAGACTATGGTTTATCAAGTCTAGTGCTCGGATCATGTTTCATGATGATGGTTCGATGGCCGAACACTAGTATGGATAGTCACGTTGCTGGAGTAAGAGTATTGATGTGATGCTTCTAGATATCAACCTTGGTGTTGATAGCTTCGAGATTGGCTAAGAGTCATGACGAAGTGTGTGGCTAGTACTATGTGTCGTAGACCATAGGTACTAAGCCTAGGTGTGATTGTTCATGGAAAGTCGTGTAAGTTATTATCATGGTTATATGGACGACCTGACCTCTGGATGATGGTCTAAGGTGTCAGTACTAACCTGATTAATGAATGCATCGGTTGGTATGAACAAGTCATATCTGTTGTCTGGGTTAAGTCGCATGGCCGGTCAGGCCAGATGATGACTCATCAGTTCCAAGTCATGTGAGGAAGATGGACTCAGGATCTAATGAGCTTTGTCAGTCCAGAAGATGGACTTGGTACTATGCCTATAAGGCAAAAGGATTTCGGATTGTGCATGAGCCGAGAAAGGCCAGATGCAAACCCTATCCTTTCAAAAGACTTCTCAAAGGTTACTTATGTCTGTGGGGATGGTTGGTTGAATGACTAAGTACCTAGGGGAGCTGTTTGATACAGAATTCAAGATAAGGACCATAAGTAAGATCATTGATTGATCATGGTCCAGCTGTCAAGCAAGAGCAATTTGAGTCAATGGAGGACCGATGAGCTAATAAGCTCCTGAGATGTGGCAAAGGTATGATCTAGCATTTACTTATGAAGATCTAGATAGAATGGTTTAGGGTAATGGAACCTCAGAATCGTATGGCTTGGTTTGGTGTTTAGGATTAACCTTTAAGCTAATTGGTAGTTGAGTAAACTGACCAAGGCTAAGGTGATTCGACCAGACAAGTGTTAGATTGGTTTTAGACAAATGGTTAATTAGAGAATAATCCGCTGCGTATCTGTTGAAAGGATCTAGGATATTAATGACTAGGGAAGTCTTTAGCTAAGGTCTAAGTTAGCCCTCGCCTTTAGGCTATTTAAAATAAAGGGCAAAAATTAAGAGGTTCGGCCAGGAAGTGGACCGAGCTACGTGAGGCTTCGACCACGGCCTTGTCGGCCGGATCGGGGTCTTACAAGTTGGTATCAGAGCATGCTTGATCATGTTTAGGACACGCTCTAAGATGTTGTGTTCCATACCGAAGTTATTTCCAAAACTATGATGACTATGAAACCTTAGTTGGGGTGAGCCAAGAAAGAGGTGAGGTAAGCTAGGGTATCATGCTTGTGAATGTGGGATTCTAAGATGAACCGGCTTAGCCAAGATACTTTTCCAGGGCAAGAACCTAAAAACAGAAAGGTTGGTTGATCTAGTATTTAGAAGTAATAGACCGGTTGGAAGGGGTGGAGCAATGCAAGACTTGTTTATGGATGACCTGAACAAGGGAAGTAACATGGACCAGAGAGTGGCTAGGTTGAAATAAATGTGCAGCATTCTACTGAAGTTAAGTGTTATCCCTTGATGGCCGTTCATAATAAGTAAAGCATATGCAATATTAAAATCTGACTAAAGAGAGACACTACATGACCAGTACACGAGTGGACTCCTGATCAGATGGATCAGTTAGGACTCGGTATAAGTCAAGGTAGGTTTCATTGATCGAGTCAGATGGAATGAATCAATTCCAATCTAAATCCATCCAGGAAAGAATGAGGAACTCATGATGTTCGTTCAAATCAATGGAATAACATGATTCATATTAACTACTGTAGTATGATGGGGATTGGATGTGTATTCATAAATTAATTTGCTCTTGTTGAATGGTGTGCATTTGCAAAAGTAAGACGCCTTGGAGAGATGGTATGGGAGATTTTCCAATGTGTGGTGGTCAATCCGAGATCTTACTTCATCGGTATCCATGGAACTGGAAGTATTGAAGTTATTGGCAATGCCATGAGGGATGTTATGGGACGTTCTTTTGGTGGTTGGGTCATGCACTGAGATAGTTTCCACAAGTGGATTTGTGGTGTGGAAACACAGTTACTTTTTGACACAGAGTCTACACTAGTTTTGTGAGTCCGGGACAGGTCGGAAAGAGTCTATTCTGTCTGAGTTCTGGGGATTATTCGAGACTAGTGAGGGCAGCCGGTGGGCAGATTATGCATTCACTAGGGCTCATGAAAAAATATCCTGATGTGATGATCCAGGAGAGAAATCTGCCTGTAGATCTGATCGAGAAAAAATATCCACGCGCCTATAGAATCACGAGATGATCCTAGGCATGAATATGTTTGGGAAAGTATCGGCCACTCTCGATTGTCATAAAGTTCATGTGCAATTGGAGACTGGACATCACCCGATCCAGTACCAAAGTCTGAGTCTGAGTCCGACCTAAGTAAAGTAGGGGTTTCAGCAGTCCAAGTGAATCGGATTCTTAGACGGGGTTGTGAAGTATTTTTGACACACTAACCACTACGGAGCACGGAAATTCTATTGATCTGTCTGGATCTCCATTGGTATCAAGATCCATTTTCTGAGTCCAGCTTTAAGGAAAGTAGTGGTGTCAGCATTCTGTGTGGATCGGATGCTAGACGGGATTGTGAAGTATTTTTTTTACCACAATTACCACTATGAGAGCGAGACAATTCTGTTGATCTAAAAGATCTGTTTGAGGAC
>NW_026016811.1:0-132657 GCF_020379485.1 Brassica napus | reverse complement strand
TTCTTCAAGGAGTAGAGTCTAAAAGAAAAAAGTGAGGGTAGTGTTGATTTTAGTCACCTGAACATATTTGACCAGTAGAATGAATTCAGCTGCGTCATAATCCAGTTTCAAACACCTCCAATACCGGAAAGCGAGTAATCTTTCCCACCAACTCAGACTTCATCATCTGAGCAATGTTCATAACTTTCGAAAGCGCGATTGGGCGAACAGCCTTATAAGAGTAACCTCCTGGAGTTGAGTAACTGCACATAACAGTAACAACATTAGCAAAACTCTCAGTCAACCATTACAAGAATTGCTAACTTTTGACATCATAAGAATGCAAACACTAACCCTTCCACACATGGCTCAGGATGCAGTGTCTTCAGATCAATTCCCATCAACTCATGATTGTATTGATGGCTGCAATCCCTTCACATCCTGATTTTAGAGATACCCTAGGAGCCGGCTATTTAAAAAAAATAAAAACAGAAAAAACATGGTTGATAAAAAATGACTAATCTATTTACTAGGCAAAGAAGTATAGTGACACACCTCAGTAATGTCAGTGATATTAGGAGTCATCTTAGCCCAAACAGGAACAGTAGCTTTAGCATTAATCCAACCGCAAACCTCCTCCAGAAGTGCACAGTCTGTCCCACAGCTGCTCCCATTCTACGCTCTGGCATACCATGAGGACACGAGAAGTTGATCTCTAAAGCATCCTACACAATACAATCAATCCAGAATCAGTCTCTTCACATATTAGTTAAGAATCTGTGTGTTGGGGGAAAACTCAAAAACTCACAACACCGGTTTGCTCAACACGGTCAATGAGCTCTTCCCAGCCGGTTTTTGCTGTATTCCTCCATGATGGAAGCGATGAGGATCCGGTCAGGGTACTCTTGTTTCAGCTGCTTAAACTCTTTGAGCATGGTTTCGAGAGGTCGGTCACTGATGAGTTCTATGTTCTGCCACCCGATCACATCTGTTTTGGCTGAGCCGTTGGATCCGGTCTTTAGCCTTGCGTATCGAGGTGTTACGTTGATGACTTTGGATGCATCTAGTGACACCTAAACACCATCCACACAATCCTCTGATTAAAAATGATTACTTCTGAAACTATACAGTTCAAGAATTGATATCTAGTCAACGATAAGCAGGAAACAGATTCGAAAGCTTACGGTTTTGGCGATGACGGCTCCCCAGCCTTCATCGAAGGCTCTCTTCATGACGGTGTAGTTGGTACCGGGTGGACCCGACCCGATCACGAACGGATTCGGCATTTTCAGGCCGTTACGGTGACACTCAGATCAGGCTCGGAGTCTGCTGCGGCGGAGAAGAAGAGGAGATCTTGAGACCGACTCTGTTCGGAGGTAGAAAAGTCCGGCGAGAGGAGTGATCGAAGTCCGGTGATAAGGTGGTTTTAGAAGAGAGTCCAGAGAAGCGAGTCAAGGCGGAACTCATGGATGCCATCGATGAGTTCTGACAGACGATAGAAACGAATTCGAGAGAGGTATAAGAAGATAACAAGCGACCAAAGTGGAGATCAAATCGAACAAAGGTGGGAAGAGAAGTGTGTTCTAATAATAATTGGTCGGTTCCAACTTCTCTTTCCCATGTGGAAATAATTGAAGTTAATTAATTAATTAATTGAGACAAATAATGTAGTAATCCCATTTCCGTAAGATATAGAAAGGCGTATTAATCTAGTTTAATTGTTCGCAATTAACGTAATAAACGATTCATTTCTGTATATTATTCCCTTTTCTTTCATCAACCGAGTGGATAAAACTTAAGAAGAAAGATGGATAGAGACTTCGTTGAATGCGCCGAATAAAGATCTGCGTACGTTGCGAACACGTAACGGAATCCAACGTGAGCTGAGCTCAAGGTTGTGGTGGCAGAGTTTATGGGCCCAGATAGAATATCTAATGGACTAGTGGACCCAATATAGCCCATATGCCACAATCAGACAAAACGTGAGGAGTAATCCAACACGTGTAAGTGGGAATGGACACAACTCACAAGAGCTAGTTGGGTGGCTCTCATCGTTTCCATTCCTTTGTTAATTTGACTATCTTTTTCTCGTTAAGTTTGCATAGAGTTAATCAGACAAATGTGAAGAGTAATCCAACACGTAAGTGGAAATTGGAAATGGACACAGGAGCCAGTTGGTGGCTCTCATCGTTTGGCTTCCTTTGCATTATTTGACTCTTCTCGTTTAGTTTGCCTAGAAATGAGGCTAAAGACCAGTAAAAAGGTTAAAAGTTTATAGTTGAAATCAATATACTCCTCTAGAATTGTCTACCAAACGTGAGAAAAATTGTCCAAGCTTAGACCAAATTACTATACCGAATCACCCCCACAATTTAAAACAAGCTTGTGACATCTTCAACTTATGAGCTCTAAATAACTACAAATTTTCGAACTATCCAGATCTTGTTAAAAAAATTGACATGGATGGACTGTTATGAGAATATCTGCATTGTCCATCCAAGGACATACAATGACCACGACATCGTATAATTTTTTTTTCATGGTCACAAAAAAATGCAAGAGAATAAAAATAAAAATAATAACCTGAAGTATTTCATTTTTATAATATAAATAATCGAATCAGACTCGCATTATTGTCAAAGAACCAAACCAAAAAAAAGTCTAAATCCAACTATAATATAGATTAGCTCGCCATCCTCGAACTTTCTCTACCTACCTGCTGTATCGTTGATCTCTTTCTAGAGTTTATTCTTATCTCTTCTCTCCGACCAAAAGTTTGTGTTTCAACTCTCGAAAATAAGACATGGACGCCGCCGCGACCGCGAGTTTGATCCGATCTTCCGTCTTACCGCGTAAAGCTTCCGACAACGGTGCTGGATCTATGTTCCTCACGGCCAGTGGCCTGGGTTCACGCGTTCTGGTCCTGGACGTCAACTTCGTTTCAGGGTACGTCTCCAATCTTTTCCTCTCGATCATACGATTCACCTAATCAAATAATCAAAAATTCGATTTGTGTTTAGTGGCCAAAAAAAAATCGAAACTTTCATACGAAAATGGAGAATTTTAATTAGTTTTTTTTTATATGTTTGCAGCAAAACGCGTTTGCTAGATTCTCGAGACCGTTGCAAAGCTCAACAGCTCGGAGAAGCTTTGTGGTAAAAGCTTCAGCATCTAATGATGATGCTTCCTCCTCTGCTGCTAAACCAATCGCGCCGCTTCAGCTGGAGTCTCCTGCTGGTCAGTTTCTTTCTCAGATTCTGGTGACTCATCCTCATCTCGTCCCTGCCGCTGTTGAACAGCAGCTTGAGCAGCTCCAGACTGATCGTGACTCCGAGGGACAGAACAAAGATGCTTCGTCCGTACCTGGAACCGACATCGTTCTCTACAGGTTATACCCTTCACTCTTGATCTTGATCTTGTAGCCTTGAAGTAATAAGTGATAGAGACGTTTTGATTAATGTTTGTTTCGACAATTTAATGTCTAACAGTTTGGTTGGTCCACTAGTTAGTGTTTAAGCTTCTATCTATACAAAAGCATACGTGGAGCTAAGAGACGCAACTGATTGGAGTTTGAATATGAGTTTGATTCTTTTTTTTTGTTTGTGTAGGAGAATCGCTGAGTTGAAGGAAAACGAGAGACGAAAGACACTGGAAGAGATTCTTTACGCATTAGTGGTTCAAAAGTTCATGGAAGCTAACGTATCACTTGTACCATCGATCACCCCATCATCATCAGACCCATCTGGTCGCGTTGATACTTGGCCTACCAAAGTAGAGAAACTCGAGAAGCTTCACTCCTCCGAGATGTACGAGATGATCCACAACCATTTAGCCTTAATCCTCGGTCCCAGAATGGGCGACCTGGCTTCCGTTGCACAGATAAGCAAACTCAGAGTCGGTCAAGTCTACGCTGCCTCCGTCATGTACGGATACTTCTTGAAGCGGGTGGACCAGAGGTTTCAGCTCGAGAAGTCGATGAAGCTTCTTACAGGCGGGTTGGATGAAAGCAAAACAAGCGTTGAGCAGCCAGAGAACGTGACTTTTAAAGCTGTGTCGTCTCACCCTGAGGTCGGTTCGTTTGCGGGTGGTGTTAGTGCTAAAGGGTTTGGTAGTGAGATTAAACCGTCCCGGTTAAGGACGTACGTGATGTCGTTTGATAGCGAGACGCTTCAGAGATACGCTACTATAAGGTCAAGAGAAGCGGTTGGGATCATTGAGAAGCACACTGAGGCGTTGTTTGGTAAGCCTGAGATTGTGATTACTCCTGAAGGTACGGTTGATTCTTCCAAGGACGAGCAGATTAAGATCAGCTTTGGTGGAATGAAGAGGCTTGTCTTGGAGGCTGTGACTTTCGGTTCGTTTCTTTGGGATGTTGAGAGCCATGTAGATGCAAGGTACCACTTTGTATTGAACTGAAAAAATGTGGTATGTACTCTTGTAATGGATATGACTAGCTTATGTAACATTAAGAAAGATACCTATTAAGGGAATCATTACATTTATATAATATGCTAAGTTGGAATATTTTACTCTCTTCGTTCGAGTTTAGCTGTCTGTTTTAGATTTGTGCATATAGATTAAAAAATATATTTAAATTTGTATTTTTTTAAATAAAAACATCATTAATCATATATTTAACCATGTTTTAACTGATAAAAAATAAAAAGATATATAACATATATAAAATTAATAAATTTTATATTAAAATTCTAAAATAAATTTGTTTTGTAACGAAATTTTACTCTAAAATATTTGATATGGAACCCAGGGAGCTAAAGAGTGATAGGGATGCTAAACTTATCTTAAATATATGTTACAAAAATTACAAAGAAACCCAGTTTATTAGGCCTTTGAATCAAACAGAGGAAAGAAGAAGCTGTTTAGAAGTAACCCATTTGTGCAAAACCTCACCAAAGACATTGTAGAAGACAATCTCTGCATCCGTGTGAGTGAATCTAGCAGACATGAACCCTTGACCATCGTAATAGAATCTCACAGACTTTGGCTTGTTGGTGGTCGGGTCAACATCTCCTCTCCAAGCCTTGGAGCCAGCACCGCTAGTCAGAAACTGAATAGGACTGTCTTCGTCACTGATATGTTCAAGACAATGGTCGTGTCCGTTCATATAGAGATCAACACCGTACTCTTTCATAATCGGAAGAAGCTCCTCGATTAGCTCTTTAGTGTCTCCATGGTGACCGATGCTTCTCATCGCGTGGTGACCAACGACGATCTTCCACGTGGCCTTGGATCTTTTTAAGGAAGCTTGGAGGTCACGGAGGAGAGACTTGACATAAGAGTTGCGAGATGGGACCGCACGCCAGTCGTACGTGTGACCGTCTTCTTCTGTGTAGTATTCTTTAACGAAAGGAGTCGTGTCAACGAAGAAGATCTCGACTAACTCAGCGTCGACTACGAATGATCGGAGACAGATCCAACGGCTGTCGATTTCTCTGAGAACAGAGCTTAGCTGAGCGCCTGAGTCACCTCTATAATCATGGTTCCCCAAGACTGCATCCATATTGTTTTTCAGTTTAATACAAGATTGGTTAGAAAACAAAAATGAGAAAAAAGAGTTTGTGAATACTTACCACTGTACCACTGTTTCTGAAGACTCGGAGCAGTGTAGATGTTAGAGAAAGACTCTTTGAAGTTTGGATCGTATTCACTAAACAATCCATTGTCGTAGAAGTTATCTCCCGTGGACACCACGAAATCTAAGCCTATCTTTTCTCCAACTCTTCCCATCTGTAATAAAATTTAATTTAGAATATTTAATGAAAAAAAGACAAATGTTATTATGTATGACGGAAGTT
Organism: Brassica napus; assembly: GCF_020379485.1. NCBI lineage: Eukaryota > Viridiplantae > Streptophyta > Magnoliopsida > Brassicales > Brassicaceae > Brassica > Brassica napus. The sequence goes on along the minus strand of NW_026016811.1, from coordinate 126,862 downwards.
ACAAGAAGCATTCAGTTACTGTAATGAGATGGGCCCCATACCTGATGAGCGACTTTAGACTGATTGAAGTCGCCACGGCGACCCCAATCTCCGATGGTTATAAAACTAACGGAACCGTCGCTCTTCGCCGGTTCGATAAATCTCTGAAGCTCACCGTTGGTGACGACTACGGTGGTGCAGATATACAATAGAAAACTCATAGTCGCCGCCGTAGCGGACGTTAACGATCGACGAGAATTCATGTTTAGTTGTTCGTTTGTAACGCTTACACTATATGTATATATTATACAAATCTGTATCTCTCTATCTCTGATATATTATTGTGCGGAGAAATAGAGAGGAGTTTGGTTGAGATGCGAAGCAAAGAAGAGAAGGGAGAATGGTGAATATGATGATGATTGATGAGGAAGGAGGGAGGGAGGGAGAAGAAAATGCTTTTTAAAACCGAAAAAAATATTAAAAGTAAAAAGAAAAAAAAAGAGAATATTGAAAGGTGCGGTTAGAGATGCTGAAGGATATTCCAAACAGTAGCCGCATCTTTTATTTTTATTTTCTCTTCCTCTGCTCTGAATATTCTGACATCCACCTCTCATTTTTGGTCTGAATCTCAGGGATTTGGCTTTGTTTGTGGGGGAAATATTCAAATTCTAAAAAATAAACATATAGACAAGTTTTTAGCAAATATTTATTAATAAAGTTTGTGGTTTTTAGTTCCCAAAGAAATTTATACAATCTATATATATAAAGGAGAAGGGAGTCTCTTCTCCTGCTGCCACGTCAGCGTCGCAGAGGAAGGAAATCGCGCCACCTCAGCTCCATCTCACCTACGTTTAAAATTTACGGATTGTCATTTGAGGTTTGTCTACTGGGCTTAGTTTTTTATTGCTTGACTTATAGTTATCTGTGTTGGGTTTTATACAAAGTTGGCCCATTTCCAGGAGAAACCACGCTTCTCCTTCTTCCACGCCATTCCACGCCGCATTCTGTAAACCCTAATATCATTTTCATCGTCTTTGAACAAAGCCGAGTAATGGATTCTCCACTATTTATTTTGAAGCCATAAACTCAGCATTTAATCTCGGTAATTTTTCTCCCACTACTTCTCATTTCACTAGAACCTTCGATCTCTTCGGATTCTTAGATTTGGATCCTATAAATAGGCGTTCCTGGCTTCATGATTATCACAGAATCATCGATTTTTCTACTCAAACACAGACCGGCGTGAACAATGGCTGCTTCCCAGATCGTCCTTTCTGAGTTGAGGCCAGGATGTTGTGCTCGGATCGTTGTGACACGCCTGCTCCGATTTTGGGAAGCTAGGAATGCTAAGAAGGGTGGTGCACTAATGGGCGTTGATATGCTTCTCTTGGATGATCAGGTGAGTTTTTTTTAACCTGTAATTTGTTTTCGCCTTGGATTCTAGCTTCTGATTGCAGATATTCTTATTTTGCAGTCTTTTTTCCGTCCAAGCATCTGTTTTTGTACATTGGCTGAACACGTTCCGAGAACTTCTTCGTGAAGGAGCTTAGTGGATTTGATGTGACTAGAAGCAGCAATCATTTCAAGCTTTGTGATTCTGTTGTGGGGTGCTGCATTTGTTTCTGTGGAGGACCAGAAGAAGCACGTTTAGCTATGGAGAGGTATGTCTATGCATCTAAAAATTATATTTGATGTATTGTGTCAATGCCTTTGTGTTGCTCATTCTGTTTATGTACAATACTTGGAACATATAGAATGTGAGTATGATCTCAAGACATGTGTAGACTTTTACAAGCTGAGTCACAACATCCATGATTCTGATGAATAAACCTTTTTATCTTATACTCATCTAACTGACCTTAGAAAGGAAGATGATCCTCTGAATCCAACTGTATCTAGGGTGATGGTGTAAGTTGTTCTCTGTGGCACGGGTCGCTGAGAATGACATTGTCAATGGTGGTGACTGCAATGTATCAACTAATTGCAGGTGCAAGAAGTTAACCAAAGGTAGTTATGGTCGAATTTAGGAAACAGAAACCACAGTTTTACAAAGTTGTAACCTTCCACTCTAAGCACGGGTGAGGAAGAGTGGGCGACGGCAAAGTAATAAGAACAGACGAGGAGCGTGGAGAGGGAATGAGATGGATGAGAAGAGAGGGGGCACCACAAGAGAAGCTGCGTAAATGCTGGAGACTCATAGAGATAGGGCAGAATATGGCGGAGGTTGTGAGGGCCTACACGTCTATTTCACTGTATTTGGTTCAACTTAATAGATTATATATCGTACTAAACGAAAACCAGTTTAGTATTTTTCAGTTTGACTTTTAATGGAAAACACTTCGTATGTAATGGTTTACGGCAATTTTGAAGATATAATATAAATCATTATTTCTTACCGTAGACAAGACAACAACCATATTCTTCTAATCTTTCAATAGGACCAAGGAACAAAAAAACAGAAGACCAAGTTATTAAGCTTCCCAAAAAAATTACATGCCATTTAAAAAAACTAGAGGGTTAGAAGTAGAAATCTCACTGGAATAGGTTTAAACTAATCCTCATGACCAAACAGAGACTCTGGAAGGAGATATCTATATTCAAAACATATTTCATGGGCTTATTTCGATTTCGAACATACACTTAAATATCACAGCTCGCTTTTTTTTGAGCAACTATCACAGCTCGCTATAAACATCAATATGTACAATGAAGAGGCACACGTGAACAAAATGTCAACATTACTAATTTATAAAGTTTTCACTATACTTTTTATCGTGGTAAACATATATTTATTTTCACATCGTTTAAATAAATAATTATAGAAAATAAAAATAAAAGTAAAATTATCAGTAAATTCAATGACACACAAAATGAAAATTAATATATATTTTGCATTTTAAACCTAATGCTTGCAGTTTTAATAAATTTTTTCTTTTTGGTAAAAAGTTTTAAAAATAATTTCTACTTACTATCACTTAAAATAAAAAATATTCCAGTGGAGTCAACTTCAAAAACTTCTCTGTGATACATTCGTGAGATATGTCTTCCAAACTACACTTTATGTGATTTGGTGGGAACGCAATCAAAGAAAACATCGGGAACCATCAAAGACACCGGCACAGCTGATCCAAATGGTTGACAAAAATATACTATGTAACAGACTATCCTCCATACGTGAGTATTCAGTTTATGCAGGAGAATTTGCTCTATGATTTGCCACAAGATAGTCGTAGAGTCAAAGATTTAATTATCTGCATTATAAAAAACTTATGCTCCAAGCAACACAAAGTGTAAAACGGTTTTTTTTGTTCGAATTAATTTAACAGTCTTTAAAAAAAAATAGAAGATATTTAAAATAGTTATGTTTTTATATTTTAAAAAAACTGAGATACACTTTTGATAACTAAGAAAAGTAAAGAGAAAAATAGTAAAATTAATGTTATGAGTTTACACCCATATTGTACATACTCATTATAGTTTAAGATGTTATATATTTCACATTCGTTAATTACCCGCCAGTAGAATGCAATTTAAAGTGAACTAATCATTTTTGAAATATTCAATAAAATTGATAATATATTATGTAATTATTTCAATTACTAACCCGCCCGTAGGGCGGGCCAAACCCTAGTGATGATATAAAGGAAAATTAGAAATGACTCGGTGCCTACTTGGTTTCTTTTCAAAGAATCTATATTATTAGGGTTGACATCAATTAACACCCTAAACTACTCAAACCAACAATTTTTCCACCTAGACTTTGGGCTTCATCAATCGTCCACATACACTAATAATTACATCAATTTTCCACAATTTAAGTTAATTAAACTAGATCACGTTTCGAAACATAAATTGCGTTATGTTAAAACTGATTGCCCAATACCCAACCCTATTAACTAAACCCGACCGTAAACCTCTAACCCGACTTTCCACTTAAATTAAAACTGACGTGTTTTCTCTAAAGAATTAGGGTTCTTGTGCACACAAAAAATAATATTTTTTCTCTTCGACAATATGGAGAAAGACGACGCAAACGGAGTAAATTGGATCCATGTTCCCATAACAACGACTACTACTGGTGAAGACCAGACAACTCAAGAGTGGAGCATTCCGGTTATTCATGTTAGTGAAGAAGAGTCAGAAAGATTGGCTGCGTTTCTTGTCCAGAAAGAAAGTGAAGAGGAGGAAGATGAAGAAGAGCTTGAGGATAGGTACGAGCATGAAATCGAACAATCAGTGGCTGAGTTTGAGGATGAGGAGTTCATCGGGAGGAACACTATTCCAGAAAGCTCGGATGAAGATGAAGACTACTTTGATGTTAGAGATAGGAAACGCAAAAAATCCGAGGATAAACTAGAAGTGGGAACAGCTTTTTGGTCTGGGTTTGAATTCAAAGAAGCTGTCTTAGATTATGCTCTTAGCAAAGGTCGAAACATTGAACATAGTAGGTGGGATAAGACAAAGCTTAGCTTCAAGTGTGGGATTAGAGGTAAATGCAAATGGAGGGTTTACTGTGCCTTTGATCAGCCTACTCAGAAGTGGTTAGTGAAAACGAGACACAGATATCATAGTTGTACCCCCAATGGAAAATGTAAACTTTTGCGAAGCCCGGTTATAGCTAGGTTATTTCTGGATAAACTAAGAGAAGACATTGGATTAATGCCTGAGAAGATTCAAGAGCAGATAAAGGTGACTTGGAAACTCATAGCATCACGGAATCAATGTCAACGAGGAAGAACATTGGCGTTGAAATGGCTGGAGAAAGAGTACGCAGACCAGTTTGCTCACCTACGAGGATATGTGAGAGAGATTAAGAAGACCAACCCGGGTTCAAGTGTAGTACTTGATACTATACGTAATGGTGCTGGAGAAGATGTATTTGATCGGTTCTATGTATGTTTTGAGAAGCTTAGGAGCTCGTGGAGAGGTACATGTAGGCCAATAATAGGTCTCGATGGAACTTTTTTGAAAGTTGCAGTCAAAGGAATATTACTTACTGCTGTAGGACATGATGCTAACAACCAGATATTTCCTTTTGCTTGGGCTGTGGTACAAGCTGAGACTGCAGATACATGGCTTTGGTTTATCAAGAGACTGAAGCATGATTTGTCTCTTGGAGATGGCATCAATTATGTCCTTATATCCGATAGCTCAAAGGTAAGAATCAAGATTATAAGCATTTTCTTTGTATCAATAACCATCTTACTTATATTTATGTATCATTTCAGGGACTCAAAAGCGCAATCAAATCAGAGTTACCAAACGCAGAGCATAGGCGTTGTGTGAAACACATTGTTGAAAATCTGAAGAAAAAGCACAAGAACAAAGAGTTTCTGAAACCAAGAATATGGAATCTTGCTTGGAGCTACAATAAAACACAGTTCAAGGACGAACTTACAAAGTTACAGGATTATAGCATGTCACTGTATGAGGATGTGATGAAGGAAGAACCAAAAACTTGGTCATTGGCGTACTATAGACTTGGGAGCTGTTGTGAGGATGTTGATAACAATGCAACCGAGTCTTTCAACGCCACTATTACCGGAGCTCGAGCTAAGGCTATTGTACCAATGTTGGAGACAATAAGAAGGCAAGCAATGGTCAGAATTGCAAAAAGAAACAAGAAATCTGAGAGGCGGCATGAGAAATTTACAAAATATGTGGTTGAAATCCTTAAAGCTGAGAAAGAAGATGCTGACAAATGCATAACGACTCCGTGTACTCATGGTGTGTTTGAGGTACGTCTTTCTAGTTCCGGTTACAACGTTAACACCTCTAGGAGAACTTGTACTTGTGGGAAGTGGCAGATCACAGGAATCCCGTGTGAGCACGCATATGGTGCTATGATAGATGCAGGGTTAAATGTAGAGGATTATATTTCTGAGTTCTTTTCCACTACTCTATGGCAATTGACTTATAGCCAGTCCATAAACACGGTTAGAGGGCCTAGGTTTTGGATGAAAAAGGGTAAATATAGATTAGTGGTAGAACCACCAGAACCTACACTTCCTGGGAGGAAGAAAAAGAACAAGAAAAAGAAGTTTCCGAGATTCAAAGGGAAACATGAATCACCAAAAAAGAAGAAGAAAAAGGTTGTTGAAACGATTGGAAGACAAGGACGGATCATGCATTGTTCCAAGTGTGGGGAAGCAGGCCACAATGCTGCTCGATGCAAAATCCATCCAAAGAAGAAGATCAAGACTGAAGCAAAGGTATTTGCGTCTACCTTATTCAGTGTTTTGGTCTTTATGTGACATTGTTTTTGGCTTCACAGGATGTTGGAAGCTCTGGAGCAGAAGTTATTTCACTGACACAGCCATCTCAAACAAGCATTTGAGGAAGTCTTGTTTGTGTTTCACGGGTTTAATAAGTTTTTTTTGTGCATGGCTTTATTTTTTTCTTTTTAGACTTAAAACATACATTTATTAAACTAAGAAATTTGATACATCATCTGTGTAATTGTTTACCATTCATCTCCAGTTTTCACCGCTTTATATATTCTGTATCATTGCTTTTGTTATGTTTTGTGTATCATGAGTTCATGACCATTGACAAACAACACAACACAACACATAAGTGTCTATTTTAAGAAGTATATATTGTATTTTGGCTCCAATTTACATGACCTTGACAAACAACACAATACAAAATTGTCTACTAACATTGACAATTACTAAAGTTTACAACAAAGCCATGTAACAAAGCCATGTAATGACACCTAGACAACCATTGTTCATAGAGCAATTCAGCCGGAGAATAGGCTCAAGCCACATCTTCTTCACTTTTCTCAGTCTTCCTCATATCTTCAAAATCTTTATAAACTGTTCTTTCTCTTGCTTCAACCAAAGAAATCTCCTCAACTAAAGCTTCAGCAACCTACTTGAAGAGATGATCTTCATCATTTCTCTGCAACAAAAATACAATTCTCTTGTTCATTGCTCATTAACACTCATAACTCAAGCCAACATATACATTCAGTTTAGCCTTGTTCTGCTCGTGAAAGCTGTGACAGCAACATCGATCAAGAATATAGGAATGCTGTTTTGCTTTTGAAAGTCACAACGATAACTTTGACGTTAAGAAGCAGAGAAACTGGAAAAATGTAACAATCCCTTCTCTGCACCAGCAGCGTGTTGGAACACCGTCGCCTTGAACTATTCCTAGAAATGACCATGTTGCAACCCGTAAGCTGCTTACGGTAAGCACCAATAGAAATTGAGTGGACTTGAAGACTTACCCAGATTTTGATGTGTCTGATGCACTCTGACTCTTCTCCATGGTTGCAAGTTCTATTTTCCCCAGATCTTAAGATGAACCCTAATTCTTTAGGAAGAAGAAGAGAACACGACAGTTTTAATGTAAGGGGGAAATTGGGTTAAAGGGTAAGGGTCGGGTTGGGTATTGGGCAATCAGTTTTAATATAACGCAATTTATGTTTTGACACGTGATCTAGTTTAATTAACTTAAATTGTGGAAAATTGATGCAATTATTAGTGTAGGTGGACGATTGATGAAGCCCAAAGTCTGGGTGGAAAAATTATTGGTTTGAGCAGTTTAGGGGGCCAATTGATGTCAACCCATATTATTAAAGTTGAAGTACACATTATGGATAGTAGTTAAAAAATAGTACTGTTTGGAAACATGGATAGCAGTAAGTTAGAAAAAAATAATAATGAGCTTATGCTACTAAAAAAAATTGGAAGTCCATCACATTATATTAAAAAGTAATGGGTCTATGTTACTTGATATATATATTCAAATCAAAATAATAATTTAAAATTGATTTATGTCAAAAAATTCATTCAAAAATAAACATATATTCAAAATTTGATTTTTACTAACATATTTTCCAATAACTATTATAAAAATGTTTTCAATATATATAAGAAAAATACAATACAAAGCCTAATTTCAAACACCAACTTAAATTATGGTTTTTATATTTCACATTAAATTTTAAAATATAATTTATGTGATTATTTATATGATTGTACATATAAAATATTATTAATTATAAGAAAACTTATTTGATGGTACGTATAAAATATGATTAATTATATGATAACACATATTTTGTAACCTATGATGAAACATATAGGATATATATATATATATATATATATATATAATAGTGATTAGGGGTGGGCGTTCGGGTTCGTTTTCGGATCTTTTTGGGATTTCGTCTTCATTTCAGATCTTTGAGGATTTGGTTCGGATTTGGATAATCAATTTAAATAGGTTTGGTTTAAATATTTGGATAGAGAATTAATAATTATTTAAGTATTTTTGGAGTTTTGAGTATATTTTAACTATTTAAGATATTTACGTTTGATTATTTGTATATATTTTCAAGCATTTAAGCAAACTTAAAAGTATCATATATATTCTGGATGTTTTTATATATATAAAACCTAAAATAATTAATATATAAGTATATAAATCTATTTTGGATACCCAAAATACTTCGGTTCGGATCGGATTAGATTTCAGTTCTTCAAATACCAAAATTTTGAATAATTCGGATGTTTAATCAATTCAGGTTCGGATTTAGTACTACTTATTCGGATTAGGATCGGTTCAATTCTTCTAATTCGAGTTTTTTGCCCAATCCAAAATAGTGACATAAAAATCAAATAGCATCATATTTTTCTAAAAAAGTACATCCGCACGAGCGTACGGGTCAAAATCTAGTTTTGATTATTATAGATGATCAGTTCAGTTATTATGTATTTAGAGGACATTAGGGGCAACATTATGTGTTCAATCATATGATTGGGTTGGGATTGCGTTTTTAATTGTCGCAGAAATAAGATTGTGTCACGAGATGGTATTGCTATTGGACCACATACTTTACTTTCAGACAAGTTCTAACAGCGGACAAAGCCGCTTTTTACCTATTGTATGTTAACACGTAGTGTAATAGGTTATTCTCACCGTAGAATATCCACTCCCACTACTTGTTCTTTCGTTAAGGGTTAAGGCTAGTGTTTAAATCTATTGTTTATTCGATCGGCCTAGTGATCGGTGACGGTTGTTTTGGTCTAGTCCAATACGTAACTGGCCGCTTCTCTGTTGGTCCTAGACATCAAATCCTTTCGAGTTTGTTTCGTTTTTACCTGCTTGTCTCGGGCGTTTATGGTAAGAAGTGATATAGGTTTCTTGTGTAAATGTCAAGTTTCCGGACATGAAATAAAATAGAGCCTTCTATTTCTCAAAAAGGTAAAACAAAGTTGCAAGAGGAATAAATACATATAAGGTCTTGTGCAATGACGTTCTCGAGATAAATCATTATCTTGTTTGAAATTTTGAACTAGTCACAAGACGAGGTTATATTAATAACATGAAGAAGCAGACTTGGGGAAACTAGTACTACTCTGTCTTGCATCTCTTCTCTAGCTCCTCCAAATGCTCAAGGTCTTTGTTGTACTTGCAGATGCGGAAAATGCACCTGCCCAATGAATATAAGAGAACATTAAGTCAAATTACACAAGTGTGAAGTTGTGGCATAGTGATGATGTTACCAGTAGAGAAGGATCCCAGCCGCACAAAGAACCACATTCCGCTGAGCCTTGTAGATCTGAACACACAAGTAAACTGGTAAGTTTGCTGTGCTAAAAAAATTTAGGGAAGAAGAACAGAAGCCACAAACAATGTGTAGCAATAGATTCAACCGATAATAAACGCAGAACTAACAAAAAAAGGCTCAGATCAGAGTTTGGGAAACATAGGGAATCAGAAGTGGTTAGTTAGTTAAATTCCATTAACAATCAAACCAACATATTTGATTCTCACAAGAAGAGAGCAAAAATAGAAAATGAAACCAGTTTCATTCCAATAAACCTATAGATCCAGACGGTTACACTAATATAAGATTCCTTGCAACATTGTAATTTGTAAGCTTCTTAACCGCAGCTAGGTTATGCCACAGAAGTGAAGGTTAATAGTAACCACAAGGTCTGTGACAAAATATGGAATTGGTTGAACTACTGTGAACTCATTTGGTGCTGTTTCAATACTCAGACATCTCTATAGTACTGAACTAACTTATAGCAAATAACTCCGACTAAACAAAACAGACATGACCACAAACACGCTTCGACTCTATATGAGGAAACAATCTTAAAACAGAAAGTATTAAAGATGATATACTTACAGATTTCTCGTAGCGATCACGCTCGGTGGCAGTGCAAACCTCAGATGAGCACATTAGTCTATGCTCATTCTTCCAGTAAAGATCTGAAACAAAGTAACCAAAATTCATATTACCAAAAATCACTCAACCTAACTATAAATGAATTGACGGAGAGGGAGAGATCACCGAGGAGTTGAAATCCAGCGAAGGCGACGATGGAGGCGGCAGGCTGGAGTATGAGCGAGACAAGTGACACGACGCGTTTCTTCACGAGCATAGGGTAAGGTAGAGTCAAAACGACTGCGATCACGACCTCGGCAGCAACCACATACGACAGAATCAGCCATTGCAATGCCATTTTTGTTCTTCTTCTTCCTCCTCTAGATCTCTCTCTCTCTCTCTCTCGGGCTTCTTCTTTAATGATCTGGATTCTCCGCGCGACGGACACGTTATCTACGCCGTGTGCGAGTGCCGGACGGTTTTTGACTTTTTTTTTTTATCTTTAATGGTTTTTAGTCAATGGGCCTTTAGGCCCAATAGGCCAGCATTTATGTAAATCATTGCTATTAACTACCCGGTTTGGTTATACAGGTCTGTTTAATTTTGGAGGTCCTTAATTTTCAACGGTTTGACTTTGGCTATTTTCCGGTTTACCAAAGTGGAGGAGTAAGGCAAAATCAGGTGACGATAGCAAACTCTGCCGTAGCCACATATTTGAATTTTTTTCTCTTTTGTAACTTAACACTTATTGTTAAAGTTTCAGTTTTTTTTTTTGGATCTATTCACACAATCTTCCTAATTTCTTAATTACTATGTTTGTTGGATCCTAAAAAGACTAGTTTAAGTTCAGTCTTAAGTCTTTATCTATGCTCAAATTGTATGACATAATTGTCATAACACCAGCATGTGTGATTACTTCTACTAAAAACGAAGAATATAGGGAAAAAAATATAGATAAGATCATAAGACTAATCCACTGAAAAATAGAGATAAGCTCAAAATACCTGAAATTGGTACTTTATGTGGACTTCATAAAGAATGAGCTGACATGGAAAGTTAGTTTTGGATAAGCTTTGATCTGTATAAAGTAAAGAAGAGTGTTACAAATATAGAGAGACGAGTCCATTGAAATATAGGAAACTAAAAGCAATATAAGAGTATCGGAAAACTAAAAGCAATTTTAAGAAATTCAGCGAATCATAAATGTTGACTTCAGGATTTGAACATAAACAGTATTTTAGAAAATAACATAAACTGGATTATATCTAAATACAACTCAATTAAAATGCAAAAATGTAACATTATACATAAGAAATAAAAAAAATACAAACACGCGGCGATACGGCACAGGCGCTCGCGCGGCACACGAAAACGTTAAGAATCACGTGTAAATCACACAGCACCATTAACAATCTTATCAACCTATTAGGTAACTAATCTATGCGGATAAAGTAATTTACAGATTCGTCATAGAATATTTTATCCAGATGAGGATTGGGCCTGGCCCATTACACGTCTGCAACTGCCATTTATTTCAACATTGGGGTTTCTCGTACGGAACAATCTCTCTCTCTCTCTCCTCTCTCTGGCTCTTCTTCTTTCTTGTTGCTTCTTCTTCTCTCTCTCTCTCTCTCGCGTTGCTGTTGTTGACTCTCATTAAACCTTCTCCTGCAATCCTCTCCCCCTTTCGTGCGAGCTTCTCCGATTCTCAAGTTTTGATTGCCTCAATACTCACGAAAATGGTTTACGCGGCGAAGAAATTCATCAACGACCCCAGCGGTTCGTCCTCTTCGTCTCCGTTCTCTTTCTCTTTTGTTTGATTGCTCTTGCATTCTTCTTTTAGGTGGTGTTGTTTATTTTTTCCGACGATGATGCTCGCGAACTGTTGACCTATGTAATTATCCCCGATTGTGTTACTGTTTGCGATATATTCTTTGCATTGCTTGTTTATTGCTCGTGGAATCCGTCTTTGGGTCCCAATTTTGTTCGCGATCGTCGCAATGCTGCTTCGTCAATCGTCAATCGTCACTGTGTTGTTTCCTTGCATGGTCAATCGATCTTGATTTTCCATGGCTTAGGTTATAATTTTCCATATAATCGCAGTCGCAAGTTGTATTTTCTTGAAATTGAAGTGGCGGTTCACAGTACTGGTTTTGGTTTTGCAGATGTTGTGACTGAGTTCATCGAGGGACTTGTGGAAACTTATCCTGGACTGCAGTATTTGGATGGCTTTCCCGAGGTTAAGGTTGTACTACGAGCTGATGTCTCTGCTGAGAAGTATGATAAGGTTGCTGTTATATCAGGTGGGAGATTTTGTGGCTTAAGACATTTTTGTTGTGGTTGATTTGGTGTTCTTGAACCTTTATGAAGTTATGCCTTTTTGGTTTATGCAGGTGGAGGCAGTGGGCATGAGCCAGCTCATGCTGGTTACGTTGGAGAAGGAATGCTTACAGCTGCTATCTGCGGAGATGTCTTTGCTTCTCCACCTGTTGATTCCATCTTGGCTGTAAGTCTTCCAAATGTGCTTTTTTTTTTCCTTTTTCTCTTCTGTGTCTTTAGAGGTAATGATAATTTACTTTTCCTAATTTCAGGGGATTCGGGCTGTCACTGGTCCTCAGGGATGTCTTTTGATCGTCAAGGTAATTAGAGTGGGAGAGAGAGAGAGCTCCATACGTGCTGTATCAATATATGCGAGAAACTATTGACTCTTTTCTTTATGTTTTAGATTAATGTAGTTTCTCTATCCATTCTTTTTTACAGAACTATACTGGTGACCGTTTGAACTTTGGTTTGGCTGCTGAGCAAGCGAAATCTGAAGGTTACAAAGTAGAGGTACTGCTCGTTATTGCTTTTTTTCTAAGTTAAGAGCGTCAAAGGACAGAATGACAGAATATTCTTTGTAGACTGTAATTGTTGGAGAGGATTGCGCTTTACCCCCACCTCGTGGTATTGCTGGACGCAGAGGGTTAGCAGGAACCGTTCTTGTACATAAGGTTCTCTCTCCCTTTCCTTTCTTTCTCTAATTGCAATCTAAACTAATGTCTCCCCTTTCGGTTGATCTCATTTATGGTACTATATCTTCTTAAATTGTGATTCTAAAACCTTGGTCTGCTATGAGTACTGTGTTTTGTTTAGTTTAGCCTAGTTTAGTTGAACAAGCTTAGCATCTGTTTCTTAATTCGTTTCTGCTTGGTTACAGGTGGCTGGCGCAGCAGCAGCGGCTGGTCTTTCTCTAGAAAAAGTTGCGGCCGAGGCAAAGTGTGCGTCGGAGATGGTTGGTACCATGGGTGTTGCATTATCTGTTTGTACGCTTCCTGGGCAGGTTACATCTGATCGTCTGGGCCAAGAGAAGATGGAACTCGGGCTTGGAATTGTATGTTATTTTCTCTTCATTTCCTCCCAAGTTTGCATGAAATCCATTTTGTTTAACTGCTGTGGTTCGTACCTTGACTTGATACTTTTCTCTCAGCATGGAGAACCTGGTGCTGCTGTGGTTGACGTTCAACCTGTGGACGTGGTGGTTTCACATGTTCTTCAGCAGATACTGAGTCCTGTATGTGCTAATTTTTGTTTTCTCTATTGTGCTTTTGTCGCCATAGTCAAATATAAGTACCCAATGCTGATTCTTAACTTACTGTCTTGGATTAGAAGTTTTCTAGACATATCGTTTATCAACTTATTCATTATGTTCAACTGTTCTTCCATTTCTGCAGGAGACCAATTATGTTCCCATTACCCGCGGTAACAGAGTGGTTCTCATGGTTAATGGGTAAGCCCATTCCTAATATCGGTGTTTTGCTCCCATTATTTCAACTGCAGCAAAATGTTACCTTTTATGATATCAACTTATGGTCTCAGAGAGTTTGCATATTTGGTTTTAAGGTGAGAGCTTAGGTTGTCCTTTTCATTCTTTGCAGCTTAGGAGGCACCCCTTTGATGGAACTTATGATAGCTGCTGGAAAAGCTGTCCCTAAACTGCAGCTGGAATTTGGACTTGCTGTTGATAGGGTGTACACAGGGCTTTTTATGACTTCGCTCGATATGGCAGGTGAGTTTCAGCGGTCTCCTTGATTTAGTTACATACTCCTGTTGTCATGCTGACTGTATTTCTTTTTTTTTTAGGATTCTCGATTTCAATCATGAAGGCTGACCAGTCAATCTTAGACCGATTAGATGCTCCAACTAAGGCTCCGAATTGGCCTGTTGGCACTGATGGTCCGTGAAATGTTGTTTCATGTTCTATATTTCCCTGAATTTTCTTCACTACCTAATCTTTGATACAAAGTCATTGATGCGTTGCAGGCAACCGGCCACCTGCAAAGATCCCTGTTCCTATACCCCCTTCTCGATCAGCAAAAAGCGCTGAGGTATGCATTGCAAAATTTGATACAATTGGGTTGTTTTAGAAGGGTCCGAAGGTTTGGTGATAAATTTTTTTGCTAAATTTCATGACATTGGCAATACCAGTCTCAGGCTCGACCTAAAGAGCTGAGTCAACAAGGTCGAGTTCTTGAGGCAGCTATTCAAGCAGCAGCAACTGTGATCATCAGTCTAAAGGATAGTTTGAACGAATGGGATGGAAAAGTAGGCGATGGTGATTGTGGGTCAACAGTAAGTCTTATTTTTGGAACATTTCCTTTATCTTGCGCATTTCTAACATTATATCTTACATGGGCTTGCATTAATTTTGTAGATGCACAGAGGTGCAACAGCTATTTTGGAAGACATGAAACACTAGTGAGTCTATTTGTTAATCTTAATTCCTCATGTACAGCTCTTTATGTTGGGTTTAGATTCCTGAAAAAAACCTGAACACTTCGTATCTCTTTTTGTTTCTAGTTATCCGCTCAATGATGCTGCGGAAACAGTGAATGAGATTGGTGCATCAATTAGCAGGGCCATGGGGGGCACAAGTGGAATTATGTAAACTCATGAAATTATTTGAACATTCTTCCATATATAGTCTGGTTCATGCTTTTGGCTTAGGCTACTACGCTTTCTCTTATGAAAATAGATACAATCTCCTCTGCAAGGCAGCGTACGCGGAGCTCAAAGCTAACACTGAGTCAAAAGTCACTCCCAAATACTGTGAGATAATGGTTCTTCAATGTGGTTGGTATTGCAATGGTCACATACTTGTTTTAACTCAGGCTTCTCTTGAATCATCAGGGTCCAAAGCACTCAAGTCATCAATAGCTTCTGTCAGCAAATATGGTGGAGCAACTGCGGGATACAGGACGATGCTAGATGCGCTTATCCCAGCTTCACAAGTTCTTGAAGAGGTGACAAATTTTTTTTTTCACAGTTGAGTTATTTGCAAGTACTAATGTGTATTTGCTTTTGATATGAACAGAAGCTGAGCGCTGGAGAGGATCCAATATGTGCTTTTATTCTGTCAGCTGAAGCAGCAACTAAAGGAGCGGAATCAACCATACAGATGCAAGCACAGGTGAGACATGTCGGTCTCTGCTTTTGTTGTACTCTGTGCTTTTTTTTTTGGTTCATTTTGATCTGACTGGATGAGACTGTGAAACTCAGGCTGGGAGATCGAGCTATGTGTCTGCAGAGATGCTTGCAACAGTTCCAGATCCAGGTGCAATGGCTGCAGCAGGATGGTACAGTGCGGCAGCAAGAGCCGTGAAGGAGCAGTATCAGGGGTCATCATGATCCCCCTTGGAGTGGCTTCTTCTTTTGTTTCTCGGGATATATATGAAATGAGAGAGAGAGGCTCTTTATCGCAAACTATTGGCTTTCGGTGTATGTGTATGTTTAAGATTTTTACTCTGTGAGGGCTCTCCGTTTATGCCATTTTTTTTGGGTGGTGCGTAATACTGAGAGAGTTTAATATAAGCTTCCGGAGAGAGAGACGAGACTATATTGGTACTTTGGATTCTTGAACGACTCTGAAAAAATGCTTCTTTCATCTTATATATATTAAGCATCGTACTTATACTTTCGAAATTTATGGTTTATAATTGACTTTTGGTGCGTTCTAATATATTATTAGACGCAAAATTCTTAGTAAATTAATTATTCACCTTTTAAGGTTAGTTTATATCCCATGAAGAATCCTGCGGAGGATCTTTATTAGGATATCAGCATATATCCCGTAAATAAATAGTTGTTGCGAATTGTTTGTGTATATCTTCCTAGGCTCATGTTTATCTCTGGGCAAACATATTTGATGTATAAATATACACTTTGATTTTTAATTCCCTACGTTTGAGTTGGACTTCTACAAAATTTTAAGCTTTTAAAGGAAGCAGCAGCAACTAGTAAGTTCCTGATCCGGCTCACAAGCTCTGTAGGTTATTCACAAGATCAATCGTATTACCCCCAGTTCTTGTCTATTATTGTGATGTTGTTGTCCTCTCCTGACGAAATAGTTGTGTTGAATGAATTATAAGTGGTGTACAAAACCTAATTCAAAGGGAAAAGAGAGTCAAGGGGGATAAAAAAAAGAGAGGAGTTAGTTACATGAACGTCTTAAATTAGTGAAAGAGAGTTTTGCTTTCTTTTATATCTGTCAAATAAAACTTGTGACATCTATCTTCCTCTCCTTTCAGCACAAGTTAAAAATATAATGGTACTCGCCACAAACTCCGACTCCGAAGAGCATTTGCACTCCACTTTCGCTTCCAGATATGTCCGTGCTGTTGTTCCCAGGTCTCTTGTCTCTCTCTCTCTCTCTGTCCTTATTCTGCACTTATATGATTGCATATAGTTATATGTATTTATTGTTTTGCATATATCTTGAAACAGGTTCACTATGCCTAACAATTCCATGCCCAAAGACGCTGCTTATCAAGTGATCAGTGATGAGTTGATGCTTGATGGCAATCCAAGGCTTAACCTAGCTTCCTTTGTCACCACTTGGATGGAACCTGAATGTGACAAACTCATCCAGGAGTCTGTCAACAAGAACTATGTTGACATGGATGAATATCCCGTCACTACCGAGCTCCAGGTTCCTCTTCTCTCTCTATCTCTCTCTCCCCATCTGCTATTCAACACTGTTTTCAAAATCGTAAACACATCTTTTGTTTCTGTCCTCTTCAGAACCGGTGTGTAAACATGATAGCCAATTTGTTCCATGCTCCCATGGGAGAAGAGGAAGCTGCTATTGGATGTGGAACTGTTGGTTCATCAGAGGCTATAATGCTTGCTGGTTTAGCTTTCAAAAGGAAATGGCAACAGAGGAGAAGAGCTCAAGGTCTTCCTACTGATAATCCCAACATTGTTACTGGTGCCAACGTTCAGGTCTCTATATATATATATATATACACTTACTTCTCATCCTCCAACCATCACATCACATTATATTGATTTGATTCTTCGTAACTTGTGTATAGGTGTGCTGGGAGAAATTTGCAAGGTACTTTGAGGTAGAGCTCAAAGAGGTGAAACTAAGTGAAGGCTATTACGTGATGGACCCAGCTAAAGCTGTAGAGATGGTGGATGAGAACACAATCTGCGTTGCAGCTATTCTGGGATCCACACTTACCGGAGAGTTCGAGGATGTGAAGCTACTGAACGATCTCTTGGCTGAGAAAAACGCAGAGACTGGTTGGGATGTTGCTATTCACGTTGATGCAGCCAGTGGAGGATTCATTGCTCCTTTCCTCTACCCTGATCTTGAATGGGACTTTAGGCTTCCATGGGTTAAGAGCATTAATGTCAGTGGTCATAAGTATGGACTTGTCTATGCAGGAGTTGGTTGGATTGTCTGGAGAACCAAAGATGATTTGCCAGAGGACCTTGTCTTTCACATCAACTACTTGGGAGCTGATCAACCCACTTTCACCCTTAACTTCTCTAAAGGTTTGTTTGTATTAACAACTAGCTTATCCAATCTATTCAATATTCATGAGACTCTTTATTTGTTTTGTTTTTGCAGGGTCGAGCCAAATCATTGCTCAGTACTATCAGTTTATCCGACTAGGCTTTGAGGTACTTGTTCCTTAGTATATCTAACTTACTGTTTCATCTTGGTAACATCTAAGAAACTGTCTGATGATCTTTTTTTTTGGAAATTGAAAAAGGGATACAAGAACATTATGGAGAACTGCATGGACAATGCGAGGAGGCTAAGAGAAGGAATAGAGATGACAGGGAAGTTCGACATTGTCTCCAAAGACATAGGCGTGCCTCTAGTGGCATTCTCTCTCAAAGACAGCAGCAAACACACCGTGTTTGAGAT
This sequence comes from Brassica napus, assembly GCF_020379485.1. Classification (NCBI taxonomy): domain Eukaryota; kingdom Viridiplantae; phylum Streptophyta; class Magnoliopsida; order Brassicales; family Brassicaceae; genus Brassica; species Brassica napus. The sequence continues at coordinate 108,551 of NW_026016811.1, read as the reverse complement.
CGCAGAGTCTCTTAGGAAATTTGGGTGGATCATACCGGCCTACACTATGCCTGCAGATGCACAGCACATTGCTGTGCTCAGAGTTGTGATCAGGGAAGATTTTAGCCGAGGACTTGCGGACAGACTCATCACACATATCATTCAGGTACTGAAAGAGATCGATGGCCTTCCTAGCCGGGTTGCTCATCTAGCTGCGGCTGCTGCGGTTAGTGGTGGTGAGGTGAAGACTGCTAAGATGTCGTTGGAGGATATCACTAAGTATTGGAAACGTCTTGTGGAACACAAGAGAAATATTGTCTGTTAGGTGGGTAAGTCTTCACGCTTGTTCTTGGTAATAAGGTTTTTGTTTTAGACAATTCTGCTGAACTTTTTGTTTTCCTTTCTTGGCATTATTTTTTATATTGATGGTAATATAAACCAAAATCTTGATTTTCAATAGTCTGTTTGAGTCTTGATCAACAGTACTTAATTAGTAGTTGTAGATTTGTTCACTCTGGTAAAGAATCAAATTCAAAGAGACTATATTTCACAAACTACCAGTACAACAAAATGAGTAAATAGTCATACATCAACTTAATATACAACAAGGTCTGAAAGATTTACCCTCTCAGAAGAGTTTCAACAAAAACAAAGTGGAAAAAAAAAAAACAAACCATTCATCTTCTTCTTGACTAGCTCTCTCATCCATTCTGGACTTTTGGTCAAGAAGATGTTTAATAACCAGACAATCATGGAGATATCGGTTCGTAGGGATGAGTCAACCATGGATGCTTAAGAGCTTCTGACGCAGAAGGGCGTTTCTTTGGATCAACTTGGAGCAAGTGTGCCACAAAGTCTATAAAGCCTTGGTCACCCATTGGCAGTCTACGCCTTAGCGATGACTTTTTAGGTATCAGGTATTCCAAATTGTTACTCTCCTGAAATATATTTGCAACACAAACTCATTACACCGTTTCTAAATCCAATACAGCTATATAAAAAAATTGGTTCCAGCAATAGTAGGGAGGTGCACTATAGTAAAGTTTAATACGCACCTGGTTCCTCTCGTATAACAAATGATTTTTGGTGAAGTATTTGCATGTATCAGGTCCTTTTGCAAGCATTTGTTGATCAATGGATCCGATTATACCAATGACCCTTGCAAGCAAAGTAGCCGGAGAATCATTTTGAAACAGAACCTGCAAAAGCAAGACCCAAGTTACATAACCTGTGGTCCTCCTAGCTGGCTTTTAACAGGTTTCATCGATGGTAGAACTTACGTTTCCGGAACACAGTTCAGCCAAAATGCAGCCAAGTGACCAGATATCGATCTTTTTATCATACGGAAGCCCGAGGATGACTTCTGGAGCACGGTAAGATCTAGACTGGACATAAGAGCAGAGATGATCCGTCTCGAAACAGCTACTTCCTAGATCAATAACTTTGATTTCGCATCTGCTGTAGCTTTTGATAAGTATGTTTTCAGGTTTTAAGTCGCAGTGTATAAGGCCGAGACCGTGCAGAAAGTTCAATGCTTCCAAGCACTGGATAGTAATTGACTGCACAAGATACAGAAGAACATGAGAGAGCAGCAAAAAAAAACATACATAAACCTTGAGAGTGGTAAGGGCTTTTGGCTAACCTGCAATCTTGGCATTGTGAAATAAACTTCTCCACCTGATTCTCTGTTAAACTTTTGGAACTCATACAAGTTTGCCTTGAGAAGTTCACATACTATTAACAAGTGCTCCTGCAAAACAGATATTTTTAATTAATTGCATCAGAGGCATCAGATCATCAACAAAAAAATTGAAAATAGCAACAAATCAGCAACCGCTTCTAGAAACATCATAAGGAAGATGATTGAAAGTACTAAAGACATGATCCTCCACTTACCCGAAAGTAGAAGTAGTCATACAATCTAAGGAGATGGTACTTGTCAGCAGGATCATGCTGATTGACATACTTGAGAAGTTTGATCTCGTCAAGGCTCTGGTCAAAGAAGTCTTTGTTGTTCTTTATGATCTTTACACAGACATCAATGCCTGTGTGGAGGTCATGTGCTTGTATTGCTTTGCTAAAAGCTGCTGATCCAAGATGCTCAGTGACATGATAACGACCAGCTATGACAGAGTTCAAAACCACATGGAAGTTCTTATCCTCCTCAAAACCAGTCCTGAGACAACAAAAGAAAAACAGAAGAAACAAATATATATCCTGAATGTTCATAAGAACTGGGATAACCCAAGATGAATTAAGAGAAAAGACCTGTTTTTCCTGTGAACAATCTTCAGATTGAAAGTTTCAAACTCCTGCTCTTGGGCTTTAATCTGTCTTACTTGCTCTTGGACCACGATAGCATCTTCATCCTCAAACGAGGTCCCAGGATCTTCTTCCGGCGCAGGACTAGTTTCTTCCTCATCTTCTTCCTTGCAGTGCTCTCTCCCTGTATAAGAACTGTGGGAGACTGCAGATGGAGAAGAACTTCTTGAACTTTCAACCTTCTCGCCATTCCTATCAACCATACTATTGGACTCAGTCAGCCCCTTTGGTCCATAATTTTCATTTCTCACAGCAGGGTTTGACCATACAGGGTTCGTGGAATCTTCATGAGAGGTTTGTCCATCAGGTACTGGAGAAGGAAAGGAGAACCCACCATTTGTAAAACTTTTTATACTTGCACCTTTACCAGGTGGAGGCTTAACACTAGTACTAGTAGCTCCAACTTGGCGATGAGGAAGAAGCTCCAGGTCCCATTCACTACCTTCTCCAGGAAAGTAATCAGGTGCTACACTCCCATTGTCATCAACATCATCACTGATTCCTACACCAATTGACCTAACTGCAGCATTTCGATCATCTTCTGCGCGGATATCCTTTGAACAGAACCTACCACCGTTATCCCCTTTGTTCGACAAAACTAGATCGTTTTCATGTGTGACAAGTCCCTGCCACACAGGCTCAGCTCGCATCAAACTCAGCTCCGTTGCATCCATCAGTTCCCCGTCATATCTAGCAGCTAAATCAGGTTCCTTAGTTGTAACTGGCTCAACCCCTTTGGCTAGCACATATTGTTCACCAGAGAAATAAGAGTCCTCCTCAGCAAATGAATGCTCATCATCATTCTTGGTCTGACTTTTATCCTGAGTATCAGGAACACTTCCAGGCTCATGTTCGCTAGGATAGTCAACTTCATGACCCAAAAACCAGGCCTCATCCTCAATTGGTTGCCTAATGTAACCAACATCATCATCGTCGTCGTATTCATCAGAGTCCCAATACTCATTTGAATGTTCGGCGAGATCACCTAGTCCATTGCCAAAGCCAAAAATCAAGTCAGATGCATCTTCTGCTAGTCCCTGACTTACAGACAACCAGTTTCCTCCCCCAGCTATTCTGCCACCTATGACACAATAAGAATGAAAATTAAACTTTGACTCCATTTTCTAAAGATATGAATAAAAAATAGTCAGTGTTCTAAAAATCGACACAGGCGGCAAATAGGACCTAAACCAACAATTTGTATAGAACGAATTTCAAAAAAAATGGTCTAGGTGCCTGCCTAAACAATAATGCTCTATGAAGGAGCTAACTACCACCTAGCTATTTCTTGAACATTGAAAAATACACACTACAAGAAGGAAAGGAAAAGGTGTTTACAAAAGCTAGCCAACAGTAATTTAACTTATGCAGAACATTTAAGTTTTTTGTATAGTAACCATCACTATGTCAACTAACCTGATGAATGGATTTCTTGTCCAATAGGAACATCTAGATAAGAACCTATAAGGAAACCATTCTCAGCATTGATTAGCTTCTCGTCCAAAACGTCTCGCTCATGTTTCTCTTCTGAAGTATAGTTCATTGATTTATCCTCTGACTTGATTCTCACATGCGGCAGCCTTGGTAAGTCTTCCCTCGTACCATCATGAGCCAGAGAAAATGCAAAGCCGCTAAGATTCTTAACTTCATAGCCAGAAAGTGACTTTCCAAGGTATAGATCTGTCTCCACATCATCATCATCCTGCTCCTTAATAACAGCCTTTGAATCACTCGCGCCAACCTTTTTCTTCCCTTGCCTTTTGTCTAAAACGGACACACCTATATCCTTTGTTGACGTGCTCCCTTTGGACAATGGATAAACAGTTGTAACAGAACAATCCTTCCAATGGTCTGTGCGCTCTTCGCTTCTTGGCCATGAGGTGGTGATAAATCCTTCTTGTATCGCAGCCATACTATCATCTTCCAAGGATTGAGATGCTTTGCCATGGTCATACTGACATACCTGGCTAGGAACCTTGTCATGACTAGATGGTTTTGAGCTTCTTGGATTCACAAAGCTTGTTATACTTGGATCGATACTGTACACCTCAGAGTCAGCATGGTTCCATGGAGGTAAATCAAGCTCGGTATCTACTAAACTTTCGGAAAAAGTGAACCTGTCCTCCCATAATGATGAGGGACTTTGTGTCTGAACAGAAACATCATTCATTTGCTGATGATGATGAGTCTCAGTGGCGGATCCGCATTGTATCTCTTTGACAACTAATTCATCAGAAACTTGGTTCTTGTCTCGGCCTTCAGAGACCTTGCTTTTCACACCATTTGAGCTTGAGTTGCTGTTGGAAAGCTCACTAATCAACGCAGCTTCAGCTCTCATGAAACGGTTCTTCCGGAGAAACTCCAAAATGGAGTCTATAGAGGAGGAGGAGCTAGCTTCCTCCATTTTTCACAAATCCTGAAACAACGTTTAATTTAATCAGTCCAAATAGTTGAGAGAGGTTTAAAAATCATCGAAAGGAGAAAACTTGAAGCAATAACAAAAAAAAGGAAGCATTTTTACGAGAAAAGATAATCTCAATCCCAGAACCAAGCGAATTCGAACAAACATTCACTTACAGATCCAATGAAAAGCAGAGCAGACTTCAAAGTCTTTTGCTTTGTCTGCAAATCTCTAATACTACAGCTTCTTCTTCGTCTGCGTTTTTAGTTCGTTTCCTTATTCTTCAATCACGGCGCTTCCCTCCTCCCTCCTCCTTGGACATCCCATTATCAACGCCAGCCATTTTTTCTTTTTGTTTTTTAATTAAATTTTTATTTACTGTATATATATTTGCTTTGGATCCATTAAATGAAAATCATTAGTTTTGGTGGGAAGAGAAAAGCACGAAATGACACATTTACCTATTACTGTCCTATAACTTTTATTACACCATTAATTTTATTTTTAATTATAATTGTTTAACTCGGGAAAAACATTGTATTTTACATAAGAAATTGGGCAATTGTCAATAATAGCACCTTTTGAAGTTTATGTCTCAAAAAGAGCACTAGAAGGAGAAAGTCACAAAAATGACATTCATTAAAGGGTAAAATATCCATAATATCCTTGGTTTAAATTAAATAAACAAACAAAAATAAATAAAAAAATAAAAAAAAAATAAAAAAAAATAAAAAAATAAAAAAAATAAAAAAAAATAAAAAAAATAAAAAAGTTTTTTTTTTATAGTTTCAGATTATATGTTTTCAGATTCGAAATTTTTATAATTTTTTCTAAAAAAAATTTTTGAATTTTTTTTTTATTTTTTTTTCAAATTTTCTTTTTATAGTTTAAAAATAATTTTTGAAACTGTTTTATAAATTTTTATTTTTTATTTTAGTATTTATTTTTTATAAAATTTTAAACCCTAATTCCAAAACCCCACCCCCTTAACTCTAAACCCTAAGGTTTGGATTAATTAACCCAAGGGGTATAAGTGTATATTTACCTCTTTAATGAAACCTATTTTTGTGACTTTGAGCCTTGAGTGCTACTTTGGGAACAAAAACTTGGTTTGGTGCTATCCTAGTCTTTTTCTCTAAGAAATTTCACATACGTATACGTAAACTGAAATGATTAATTAGTGAAGAGAAAAAAAAATCAGTGCCCCGCTCCACGTGCATTTCATTTTTTCCCAGATATTTTTTGCCCTTCCCCTCATGATGACAGAGTAAAATAGTAACGAAATAAACAAAAAGACAATTATCTCAAATATATTTTTTTTAACTTCTTTTTTCATAAAAATGGCACTCAAAAATAAAATAACCAAAATAACTCTTTTTATTTAATTTTTTTTTTAATATTTATTTTTAATTTTTTAAAATTAGAAATCCTTTCCCTTAAATTTCATCCCATTGAGTATAAATGCATATTTCCTCTTTAATAAAACTTATTTTGGTCATTTTCTTTTTTGAAGTTCATTTTTGTGAAAATAAACTAAAAATGATTATCTAAGAGAATTTCTCTAAACAAAAAAACAAATATGAGGCAAAATAACAAATACTTAGGAGTAACATTAAACCACTAATTCAGCCCTAATAAAGTATTAACATATGGCCCAACTAATAAAGCAAAAGACTTTTATACTCTTGCTTTATAGATATATAAATATAAATAATTATTTAAATAAATCATAATTTTTTTTAGCTTTCAATTTTTTTCTCAAGTTTTCTTTTCGAAATTCTTTTTAAAACTATTTTTAAAATTTTAAAAGGATTTAAGTATTTATTCTTATATTTATTAAAATCATAAATCCCACTTTACAAAACTTCATTCATAAACTCTAAATTTTAAGTCTAGAAGTTAACGGTTAACCCTAAGATTATAAGTGTATATTTATCTTTTTATGATAAATGTGATAAGATAAACATGAAAAGTGATATTAGGAATGTGGTAGTTTAAGAATTTTTCTTGAATTTGATATAACTATGTAAATTAAATTTATCTGGAATATACTGCAATATATGAAACAAATCAGTTAAATAATTTAATGCTAAAATCTAGCCTCATATATATATATATATATAGTTTAGTAAATATACAATTTAATATCTATATCTCGAAGAGAAAATTTCATAAAAATATCCTAACTAAATTTTGTTAATTTTTAATACCCAAATTCTTTTTCTTACCTGGTTTAATATCTAAACTAATTATTTAACTTTTTAATACATTTATTTTTAAAATTGTGTTCATTTTAATACCCACAATATGTTCATTATAATGAAAATATTAATTTCAAAGACACTTAATATATCTCTAAATTTAAAACAAAGAATCTAAAAAAAAAATCAACTTTTATTTCAAATTTAAGAATAATAATAAATAATTTTTTGGATAATTTTTTAAAAGAAAATAATTCTGAAAAAATAAATAAATTAGTTTTAAACTTAAGAAATATGATTCTAGTCATTCAAATAACTTTTCACTGATACTTACTAAAGCATCGATCAAGTTCAGAATTCTTCTCTCATCGTTCGTACTTGATGGTGTAAAGCTTCTTATCTTTTTAAGTTTGGCATCAAAACCATTATAGCTAAAATTTGGAATTGGAGTTACGAGTTGTTAAAATCTGATGAAAGACACGAAATCATTTGATTACATTAACAAGAGTTCACCAAACCAAAAGGAAAATGAAAGTGTCAATGCTACTTAAGCAAGCGCTTGTGAGCTGTCGGTGAAACTTGTATCTAAAAAGCTTTTTGCAGACCATAGAGTGCTTCCAAACGTGACCATGTAATCAACCGTCTCAAAGAGAACATTGCATCCTCTGCTTTTAAGATCTTCAAAGACAGTGTCGCACAAGACATCTCTAAAGGGTTTGGAGGAGATAACCAAAAAGTTATAGGGCCCACAAGAATATGTCAAGTTAATCATGTCCGTTACCATCAAATTGAATTTCCCGAATTCATCACCATCAGGTGTGAGTCTCACCTGAAGTCCTGACTTCGTGCAGACCTTGATCACTTCATCAGAAGTCTTTCCCTTTTCAACATAGGCTATCACTGACTCAAAACCACCATAACCTTTAAGCTCAAGAGTTGAACTGAATAAGTTCCAAAAATCAGATGGCTTAGATGGGCAAGTGTCTACCAACCAGGAGATGCGGACCGGACACGCTGACAAAACACAGTTAATGCAATTTGATTAAAGATGAATCAGCCAACCAGCCAGAAAAATATACTAAGTCAAAAGAAATTTAACTTACATTTGTGCTCTCGGCTCAAGTCGGTGAGCGTCCGAGATGGTGACTTTAGGGGGGTCTGGGAGTTAGGGTGTGGTGGGCTTTTACAAAGCGACTCGAAGCGGTGGTCAATGGCGACCTCATGGGAGGGTTTAAAGATAACATTGAAAAATCTGCGTTCCAAGGCTTGAACAAAAATGTCGATGTCTTTTGAAGGTTGTGAGATAAGCATCAAATTTCGTGCATAATCATCATGGTTCATTGCCCAGAAAAGTATATCCAACAACATCCTAGCAACTTTTGTGTATTTATCCCCTGGAAAAAAAAATATAAATTATACATATATCAAAGCAGAACAGGACTGCAAGGAACTGAACTCACTCATCACTCACCTTGGACTTTGATACTGGGAACACAGGCATAGCCATCATACGTAAAGAGCTCATCTCCTTGATAATCCATGTCAAGGTAAGGAATTAAAACCACCATGCCACGATACCCTTTATTGCGAAGAGCTTGGAGGATAACCGATAAATCAGTTGGGCAACCCTGGACATCCCAGAAGACGGATACCCCGCACACTGACAGAGAAAAGGGCAACAATTAGATCAAACTTGAGAGAGAGAGAGAGAGAGAGAGAGAGAGAGCTTACCTTTTAAATTTTGCTTATACAAAGAAGCTAGTCCATGGGAAAAACCAACAACCTCCTCTTTCGGGGGGCAATGGCGTAAAGACATTTGGTGATGGGGATGAGGCCAAGACGTTTCGAGATGAGGTAATACACGAACATTGTAATATCTATCACGCAAAGCTTCAAGAGCATTGTAGAAATCTGTTCCTTCTTTGACATTTCCAGAGAAAACAAGCAAATCTCTTGGTTGGAAATAGGTGGCAGTATTATCCAACGCCCACAAAACAATGTCCAGTGACATTTTATGAGCTCGAGGAGCACCTAGTTCCGCTTGTTGGGGAATGATGGTGATTCCGAGACTTGTAAAAGCATCAACCCATCCTTCCGGGAAGGAGGAGGTTTCGGTATCAACAACATAAGCCATGATTGAGAACTCATCATCAAAACACAAGGACGTTCTAATGTAGGAATTTAAACGATAAGGATCACAAGCCAACAGGAGGGATTCCGGCAGGTCCAAGAAGACACCTGGGCTGTTGTATATCTGGATGGGAGGAGAGGGCAGGGGGCTGGTTTGGATGGGAGGATAGTATAGAGGCGGGGGTTTGGTTTGGATGGGAGGATAAAACAGAGGAGGGACGACGACCTCTCTTGCCATTGGTGTCATCAAGTCTTCTTGTAATAATAGGCTTTTGTAAAGAGATTCGAACCTAACAGTATTATCTAGCAGGTTGGGTGATGATGATAGGGAGGTATCTTCATCAGGGACTGCTAAGCGAACCTTGTAGGCATTTCTCAGGCCTTCGAGAAAAACGAGTAAACTCGGTTCAATCTGACTTATGATTACCATAAAAGTAATCTTGCCAAAATTTGGGAGGAAACCCGAATCCGCATCCCACCATGCCATGTCACGTAACATAAAACGATGCCTCTCTGAAACGAACGAACGTCCATACAGAATTATTATTATTATTATTATTATAACAAAAAACCATTATTATTATTATTATTATTATATCAGGAGGAGATTAATAAAACTAACCTGGTTGAGTAACGATGTTAATCCCGGCTTTCTCATAGGCTGATTTATCCGGGAAGGTTTCCGAATTACTGACATAAGCCATGATTGACAAATAATGGTTAATACAACCCATCTTCTCGAGAATTAATTTCATTCTGTGGTAAATCGTTTCAGGAGCAAGACCCTTTGGAAAAGGGAAATCCACCGCGTCCCAGAACACACGCGTGCAGTACTCTGCGACAAAAAAAAAGGTTTTAACTTTTTACGTAACGCATAAAACAATCTATAATACATACATACATATTCCCAGAGAGAGAGAGATAAGAGAGCTTCTACCTGGTTCGGATGACATAACTGGACTTTAGCAGCGAGAAGGAGGATCAATTAGGGCAGAGGAGAGTAGTCACCATTGGTCAAGGACAAAAATCTGTGAAGGATATATATATATTGATCTCTAGTATAACTATTAACATATGATGGGCCGAATAAATAGACCCATGCATGACGGCTATTTATTAGGCCCAATAAAAAGGCCCGTTTAACGAGAAATTATACATCGGCTAGAAAAGTCACCAAGGCCATCGGTTTTATTTTTTTCCGGTGGAAAATGTGGAAGACACCAGAGAAGGGCGACGGCGAACAGAATACCACAGGCTTGTTCCCGCTCTTCCCTACTCAGGCGAACTCCGTCTCTGCTATTTCATCTGCTCCTCAATGGCTTCGCAACGCCAGCTTCACGACGGATCTCTCCGTCATCGACGCCGCACCTTCGACGGCTCCTTCCCTACCCGATGTCGAGGCTAGCGAAGAAGAGGAAGAAGGAGACGCTTATAGAAACAATACTGAAGCTAATCAGCCTAGGGTTTACGATTTGATTGAAGAAGAAGAAGGATCCGAGTCTGATGACGACGACAAGGCGAAAAAGAAGAAGAAGAAGAAGCGGAAGAGGGATTCTGATGAGTACTATACGAAGCCTGCCAAGGATTATTACTTGGATACTCGTCCTGATCCGGATAATCTTGCTTATGGCTCCATCTACAGGTAGTTTACATCTCCACATGTATAGTGTGATTCTCTAGTATGTGTAAGGCGCTTTTTAAGTGTGTGTGTGTGTGTGTGTTTGTATTGTAGGATGAATGTTCCTCGTTATAAACTTGATAATTCTCAGAGAGGTTTTGAGTCAGGTTCTACGAAGCTTTATCTAAGGAATAGGCGTGGTTCTATGCTTGAAGCAGAGATTGATGTTAATTCATTGGACGGGAAAGCAAAGTCTGATAACAGATACTGGTATGCAAAGAATGCAGCCATGGAACGGAACAAGAATTTCAGGCGTATTCGTTTATCTGCTTCTTCTAGAGAGGCTGTTGATTCGTGCTTTGATCGTTTCATTCCTCTGGAGGAAGGTGAAGCTGTTCAAGAAAGCGAGGAGGAAGATGTGGAGTCTAAAGAGTCAGTGGTGGGAACGTCGTGGGAGGATGAGGTGTTGAATAAGACCCGAGAGTTTAACAGACAGACGAGGGAACACCCTCATGATGAGAAGGCGTGGCTGGCATTTGCTGATTTTCAAGATAAGGTTTCAAGTATGCAGTCTCAGAAAGGTGTTCGCTTGCAGACTTTGGAGAAGAAGATTAGTATACTTGAGAAGGCTTTTGAACTGAACCCAGATAGTGAAGAACTGTTGCTTGCGCTTCTCAAGGCGTACCGAAGTAGAGACAGCGCAGATGTGCTGATCAGTAGGTGGGAAAAAGCACTTATGCAGAACTCCTCGAGCTACAAGCTGTGGAGGGAGTTTCTACGTGTTGTTCAAGGGGAGTTCTCCAGATTTAAAGTATCAGAAGTGAGGAAGATGTATTCTTATGCAATCCAGGCACTCTTTTCTGCTTGCAGCAAGCGACATAGGCAGGTTCTTATCTTGTATACTGTTGCAAGTTATGTGGGGTCTATCCGTTCTTTCTTCGAACTTAGTTTTTTTCTAGTGTTTCCCGCTAGCTTCACGCTGACATTATTGATGATCTTCTTCTTAGCAGTTCGACATTATAAGGTCTGACTTTTTTGGTTGGATTATGCAGATGGATGCAACATCTGAACCAGTGGATTCTGCTCTCATCCAGCAGGAACTTGTTCTAGTGGATATGCTAGTTAGCCTCTGCAGGTTTGAATGGCAGGCTGGTTACCGGGAGCTGGCCACAGCGTTATTTCAAGCTGAAATGGAATATAGCATCTTTTCTCCATCTTTGTTGCTAAGTGAACAGAGTAAATTAAGACTGTTTGAGCACTTTTGGAGCAGTAATGGTGCTAGAGTTGGAGAAGAAGGAGCTTTTGGATGGTCTTTGTGGTTGGAGAAAGAGGAGGAACACAGGCAAAAAATGTTGAAAGAGGAATCATCTGATGACAATGACGTAGGCGGTTGGACAGGTTGGACAGAGCAATTGTCAGATAGGAAAGAAGACAGTATTATTGCTTCAGCTAACACTGGAGAAGGTGATGTTAATCGGGATCGGGAGGGCCTGGACGAAGAGATGGAAGACTAGAATGGCATGCCTGAAGATGACACTGAAGCTATGTTAAAGCTATTAGGCATTGATGTCGATGCTGCGGCCAGTGATGAGGTTAAAGATACTTCAACATGGGTCAAATGGTTTGAAGAAGAGGTTTCTCGAGATCAAAATCAATGGATGCCTACTCGAAAAGCTGGTAGCTATCTCTACCTTTACCATTATTAATTTTCAATCTTATATAAAACTTTCTCAACGTGTATGTGGTTATTAACCATCATGCATCATTCTTTAATAGGTGAACTCTCAAGTGTTGATGAAATGGGCGAGAGAGAAGATGAAGAGCAACTGTCAAGTCTTGTACTATATGAGGATATAAATGGATATCTATTTTCATTACGTTCAAACGAGGCGCGCTTATCTCTGGTATACCAGTTCGTTGATTTCTTCGGTGCGAATATCTCCCCATGGACATCAAGCAACAGTTTGTGGTGGATTGAGAAAATAAATAGTCTTGAAACATTGTCAGATTCTATGCTGGAAAATTTGAGAAATGTTCATGAGTGTTTGTCGAAATCAGATAGTGCCAACGGTTTCAGCTTGGGATCTCTTTTAGGTAGCAACAGTGACATATCTATGCGGACCGAGATGATGAAGTTTCTCCGCAATGCCATCTTGCTTTGTCTGAATGTTTTTCCGCGAAACTACATTTTGGAAGAAGCTGTGCTTGTTGCAGAAGAGCTATTTGTAACAAACATGAAAACATGTGAAGTCGCAACAACCCCATGCCAAGCTTTGGCCAAACGTCTCCTGAAAAGTGACCGGCAGGTAAGCTCCTTTCCAATTTGTAGGTGTGGTTTGCTCTTCTGCTCAGTTTACCTAATTGATTCCTTCTCCATTAACAGGATCTACTACTTTGTGGAGTTTATGCTCAGCGAGAAGCTGCTTCTGGAAATATGAAACAAGCTAGAAGAATCTTTGACATGGCTCTGACTTCTATCTGTGGCCTCCCTAAGGTTAGATTTCCGTTATAATGTTAGCATATAACACTACGTTAACATGTTACCACCTACGTTTTAAACCTCAAAGGAACCTTAGTTGTGTATTTGTTGCTGATTCAAATTTTTGCGCCGGTCTGAAAAACTGGTGACCTTCCACTTAAGCTTGCACACAATGTATTTATCTAGGACAGATCATGGTAGTCTATATATGTTAAAGAGCATTTTGTTCTCGGTAATGTACATGGAATAGAGCCAGATTAGATTTCTTATTTTTTACTTTATTTTTGGTGCACTTGTAAGGAGATACATGAGCCCTATTTTTGCAATTGGTTTTAATTTTATTTTACATTAATAGTACCCATGCTAAGTAGTTGGTTCCCCCTTTTATTACAGGAACTACAGGATAACTCTCCATTGCTATATTTATGGTATGCCGAATCAGAAGTAGCCAATAGTAGTGGCAGCAGTCGAGAAACAGAATCATCATCTCGTGCTATGCACATTCTGTGCTATCTGGGAAGTGGTCTAGCGTATGTTCCTTATAGTTCCCAGCCTTCAAGCATGCAAGTCCTTAGAGCACGCCAGGGGTTCAGAGAGAAGCTTAAGAAGATACAGTCATTATGGTCTCATGGTGTCACAGATGATCAATCAGCAGCGCTTGTTTGTTCGGCATCTCTGTTTGAGGAGTTAGCAAATGACCTTTCGGGTGCTGTTGAGATCCTGGAGCACATGTTCAGTTCCGTTCTTCCAGGTTATTTCCCTGATCTCCATTCTTGGGTTCTCTTACTGATTTTCATGCTAGTATATACATGACTGCAATCAGAAATGTTTTCGTTATACAAGTAAATTTCTCTTACAGATTGTACAGCTTATAGACAAGGATCATGCATGCACTGTTTATCTGGATTTGTATATCCCATCGTAAAATTTTGTTGGCATATTGTGAATTTTCCAGGAAGAAGAAGTCAAAGTCATCAACTTGAAATCTTGTTCAATTATTACGTGAGAATGCTTCAGAGGCATCAGGACGACCTAACTTTGTCAAAACTGTGGAAGCCCATATCAGATGGAATGCAACTGTATCCTTTCAATCCCGAGCTTTATCGAGCTTTGATAGACATCTGTAATCACCGTATGACATCCCATAAATTGAGAATGATGTTTGATGACTACTCTCGCAAGTAAGCTTCTTCACAAACCTCTTATGAACTCTCCGTCTCACAGTAACTTCCCAAAAGATATGAATGCTTAGCTTAAGTATTAATATCAATGCTAAACTAGTTTAATATGTTAATCATGCAGAACTCCATCCGTAGTTGTTTGGCTATTTGCGCTTTCTTATGAGTTGAGTAGAGGAGGCTCCCTACACAGAATCCGTGGATTGTTTGAAAGGGCATTGGCACAAGATACACTGAACAGCTCGGTGATTCTATGGCGTTGCTACATTGCATATGAAGTCGACATCGCACACAATCCAATGGTCTGTGCGCTCTTCGCTTCTTGGCCATGAGGTGGTGATAAATCCTTCTTGTATCGCAGCCATACTATCATCTTCCAAGGATTGAGATGCTTTGCCATGGTCATACTGACATACCTGGCTAGGAACCTTGTCATGACTAGATGGTTTTGAGCTTCTTGGATTCACAAAGCTTGTTATGCTTGGATCGATACTGTACACCTCAGAGTCAGCATGGTTCCATGGAGGTAAATCAAGCTCGGTATCTACTAAACTTTCGGAAAAAGTGAACCTGTCCTCCCATAATGATGAGGGACTTTGTGTCTGAACAGAAACATCATTCATTTGCTGATGATGATGAGTCTCAGTGGCGGATCCGCATTGTATCTCTTTGACAACTAATTCATCAGAAACTTGGTTCTTGTCTCGGCCTTCAAAGACCTTGCTTTTCACACCATTTGAGCTTGAGTTGCTGTTGGAAAGCTCACTAATCAACGCAGCTTCAGCTCTCATGAAACGGTTCTTCCGCAGAAACTCCAAAATGGAGTCTATAGAGGAGGAGCTAGCTTCCTCCATTTTTTCACAAATCCTGAAACAACGTTTAATTTAATCAGTCCAAATAGTTGAGAGAGGTTTAAAAATCATCGAAAGGAGAAAACTTGAAGCAATAACCAAAAAAAGGAAGCATTTTTACGAGAAAAGATAATCTCAATCCCAGAACCAAGCGAAAAGGATTCGAATTCGAACAAACATTCACTTACAGATCCAATGAAAAGCAGAGCAGACTTCAAAGTCTTTTGCTTTGTCTGCAAATCTCTAATACTACAGCTTCTTCTTCGTCTGCGTTTTTAGTTCGTTTCCTTATTCTTCAATCACGGCGCTTCCCTTCTCCCTCCTCCTTGGACATCCCATTATCAACGCCAGCCATTTTTTCTTTTTGTTTTTTTAATTAAATTTTTATTTACTGTGTATATATTTGCTTTGGATCCATTAAATGAAAATCATTAGTTTTGGTGGGAAAAGAAAAGCACGAAATGACACATTTACCTATTACTGTCCTATAACTTTTATTACAGCATTAATTTTATTTTTAATTATAATTGTTTAACTCGGGAAAAACATTGTATTTTACATAAGAAATTTCACATACGTATACGTAAACTGAAATGATTAATTAGTGAAGAGAAAAAAAAATCAGTGCCCCGCTCCACGTGCATTTCATTTTTTCTCAGATATTTTTTTGCCCTTCCCCTCATGATGACAGAGTAAAATAGTAACAAAATAAACAAAAAGACAATTATCTCAAATAGATTTTTTTAAGTTCTTTTTCACAAAAATAGTACTCAAAAATAAAATAACTAAAATAGCTCTTTTTATTTTAAAATTTTTAATATTTATTTTTAATTTTTAAAAATTAGAAATCTTATCTCTTAAATCTCACTCCATTTAGTATAAATGCATATTTACTCTTTAATAAAATTTATTTTAGTTATTTTTTTCTTTAAAATTCATTTTTGTGAAAATAAACTAAAAAGGATTATCTAAGAGAATTTCTCTAAACAAAACAAATATGAGGCGAAATAACAAATACTTAGGAGTAATATTAAACCACTAATTCAGCCCTAATAAAGTATTAACATATGGTCCAACTAATGAAGCAAAAGACTTTTATACTCTTGCTTTATAGATATATAAATAAATAATTATTTAAATAAATCATAATTTTTTTTAGCTTTCAATTTTTTTTCTCAAGTTTTCTTTTCAAAATTCTTTTTAAAACTATTTTAAAATTTTAAAAGGATTTAAGTATTTATTCTTATATTTATTAAAATCCTAAATTTCACTTTACAAAACCTCATTCATAAACTCTAAATTCTAAGTTTAGAAGTTAACGGTTAACCCTAAGATTATAAGTGTATATTTATCTCTTTATGATTTTTTTTTTTTTTTTTTTGGAACACAAATTTATCTCTTTATGATAAATGTGATAAGATAAACATGAAAAGTGATATTATGAATGTGGTAGTTTAAGAATTTTTCTTGAATTTGATATAAATATGTAAATTAAATTTATCTGGAATATACTGCAATATATGAAACTAAATCAGTTAAAGAATTTAATGCTAAAATCTAGCCTCATA
Source organism: Brassica napus (assembly GCF_020379485.1). Classification (NCBI taxonomy): domain Eukaryota; kingdom Viridiplantae; phylum Streptophyta; class Magnoliopsida; order Brassicales; family Brassicaceae; genus Brassica; species Brassica napus. The sequence goes on along the minus strand of NW_026016811.1, from coordinate 91,824 downwards.
TATATAGTTTAGTAAATATATATATATATATATAGTTTAGTAAATATACAATTTAATATCTATATCTGGAAGAGAAAATTTCATAAAAATATACTAACTAAATTTTGTTAATTTTTTAATACCCAAATTCTTTTTCTTACCTGGTTTAATATCTAAACTAATTATATAACTTTTTAATACATTTATTGTTAAAATTGTGTTCATTTTAATACCCACAATATGTTCATTATAATGAAAATATTAATAAGTTTCAAAGACACTTAATATATCTCTAAATTTAAAACAAAGAATCTAAAAAAAATCAAATTTTATTTCAAATTTAAGAATAACAATAAATAATTTTTTGGATAATTTTTTAAAAGAAAATAATTCTGAAAAAATAAATAAATTAGGTTTAAACTTAAGAAATATGATTCTAGTCATTCAAATAACTTTTCACTGATTCTTACTAAAGCATCGATCAAGTTCAGAATTCTTCTCTCATCGTTCATACTTGATGGTGTAAAGCTTCTTATCTTTTTAAGTTTGGCATCAAAACCATTAGCTAAAATTTGGAATTGGAGTTACGAGTTGTTAAAATCTGATGAAAGACACGGAATCATTTTGATTACATTAACAAGAGTTCACCAAACCAAAAGGAAAATGAATGTGTCAATGCTACTTAAGCAAGCGCTTGTGAGCTGTCGGTGAAACTTGTATCTAAAAAGCTTTTTGCAGACCATAGAGTGCTTCCAAACGTGACCATGTAATCAACCGTCTCAAAGAGAACATTGCATCCTCTGCTTTTAAAATCTTCAAAGACAGTGTCGCACAAGACATCTCTAAAGGGTTTGGAGGAGATAACCAAAAAGTTATAGGGCCCACAAGAATATGTCAAGTTAATCATGTCCGTTACCATCAAATTGAATTTCCCGAATTCGTCACCATCAGGTGTGAGTCTCACGTGAAGTCCTGACTTCGTGCAGACCTTGATCACTTCATCATCAATCTTTCCCTTTTCAACATAGGCTATCACTGACTCAAAACCACCATAACCTTTAAGCTCAAGAGTTGAACTGAATAAGTTCCAAAAATCAGATGGCTTAGATGGGCAAGTGTCTACCAACCAGGAGATGCGGACCGGACACGCTGACAAAACACAGTTAATGCAATTTGATTAAAGATGAATCAGCCAACCAGCCAGAAAAATATACTAAGTCAAAAGAAATTTAACTTACATTTGTGCTCTCGGCTCAAGTCGGTGAGCGTCCGAGATGGTGACTTTAGGGGGGTCTGGGAGTTAGGGTGTGGTGGGCTTTTACAAAGCGACTCGAAGCGGTGGTCAATGGCGACCTCATGGGAGGGTTTAAAGATAACATTGAAAAATCTGCGTTCCAAGGCTTGAACAAAAATGTCGATGTCTTTTGAAGGTTGTGAGATAAGCATCAAATTTCGTGCATAATCATCATGGTTCATTGCCCAGAAAAGTATATCCAACAACATCCTAGCAACTTTTGTGTATTTATCCCCTGGAAAAAAAAATATAAATTATACATATATCAAAGCAGAACAGGACTGCAAGGAACTGAACTCACTCATCACTCACCTTGGACTTTGATACTGGGAACACAGGCATAGCCATCATACGTAAAGAGCTCATCTCCTTGATAATCCATGTCAAGGTAAGGAATTAAAACCACCATGCCACGATACCCTTTATTGCGAAGAGCTTGGAGGATAACCGATAAATCAGTTGGGCAACCCTGGACATCCCAGAAGACGGATACCCCGCACACTGACAGAGAAAAGGGCAACAATTAGATCAAACTTGAGAGAGAGAGAGAGAGAGAGAGAGAGAGAGCTTACCTTTTAAATTTTGCTTATACAAAGAAGCTAGTCCATGGGAAAAACCAACAACCTCCTCTTTCGGGGGGCAATGGCGTAAAGACATTTGGTGATGGGGATGAGGCCAAGACGTTTCGAGATGAGGTAATACACGAACATTGTAATATCTATCACGCAAAGCTTCAAGAGCATTGTAGAAATCTGTTCCTTCTTTGACATTTCCAGAGAAAACAAGCAAATCTCTTGGTTGGAAATAGGTGGCAGTATTATCCAACGCCCACAAAACAATGTCCAGTGACATTTTATGAGCTCGAGGAGCACCTAGTTCCGCTTGTTGGGGAATGATGGTGATTCCGAGACTTGTAAAAGCATCAACCCATCCTTCCGGGAAGGAGGAGGTTTCGGTATCAACAACATAAGCCATGATTGAGAACTCATCATCAAAACACAAGGACGTTCTAATGTAGGAATTTAAACGATAAGGATCACAAGCCAACAGGAGGGATTCCGGCAGGTCCAAGAAGACACCTGGGCTGTTGTATATCTGGATGGGAGGAGAGGGCAGGGGGCTGGTTTGGATGGGAGGATAGTATAGAGGCGGGGGTTTGGTTTGGATGGGAGGATAAAACAGAGGAGGGACGACGACCTCTCTTGCCATTGGTGTCATCAAGTCTTCTTGTAATAATAGGCTTTTGTAAAGAGATTCGAACCTAACAGTATTATCTAGCAGGTTGGGTGATGATGATAGGGAGGTATCTTCATCAGGGACTGCTAAGCGAACCTTGTAGGCATTTCTCAGGCCTTCGAGAAAAACGAGTAAACTCGGTTCAATCTGACTTATGATTACCATAAAAGTAATCTTGCCAAAATTTGGGAGGAAACCCGAATCCGCATCCCACCATGCCATGTCACGTAACATAAAACGATGCCTCTCTGAAACGAACGAACGTCCATACAGAATTATTATTATTATTATTATTATAACAAAAAACCATTATTATTATTATTATTATTATATCAGGAGGAGATTAATAAAACTAACCTGGTTGAGTAACGATGTTAATCCCGGCTTTCTCATAGGCTGATTTATCCGGGAAGGTTTCCGAATTACTGACATAAGCCATGATTGACAAATAATGGTTAATACAACCCATCTTCTCGAGAATTAATTTCATTCTGTGGTAAATCGTTTCAGGAGCAAGACCCTTTGGAAAAGGGAAATCCACCGCGTCCCAGAACACACGCGTGCAGTACTCTGCGACAAAAAAAAAGGTTTTAACTTTTTACGTAACGCATAAAACAATCTATAATACATACATACATATTCCCAGAGAGAGAGAGATAAGAGAGCTTCTACCTGGTTCGGATGACATAACTGGACTTTAGCAGCGAGAAGGAGGATCAATTAGGGCAGAGGAGAGTAGTCACCATTGGTCAAGGACAAAAATCTGTGAAGGATATATATATATTGATCTCTAGTATAACTATTAACATATGATGGGCCGAATAAATAGACCCATGCATGACGGCTATTTATTAGGCCCAATAAAAAGGCCCGTTTAACGAGAAATTATACATCGGCTAGAAAAGTCACCAAGGCCATCGGTTTTATTTTTTTCCGGTGGAAAATGTGGAAGACACCAGAGAAGGGCGACGGCGAACAGAATACCACAGGCTTGTTCCCGCTCTTCCCTACTCAGGCGAACTCCGTCTCTGCTATTTCATCTGCTCCTCAATGGCTTCGCAACGCCAGCTTCACGACGGATCTCTCCGTCATCGACGCCGCACCTTCGACGGCTCCTTCCCTACCCGATGTCGAGGCTAGCGAAGAAGAGGAAGAAGGAGACGCTTATAGAAACAATACTGAAGCTAATCAGCCTAGGGTTTACGATTTGATTGAAGAAGAAGAAGGATCCGAGTCTGATGACGACGACAAGGCGAAAAGAAGAAGAAGAAGAAGCGGAAGAGGGATTCTGATGAGTACTATACGAAGCCTGCCAAGGATTATTACTTGGATACTCGTCCTGATCCGGATAATCTTGCTTATGGCTCCATCTACAGGTAGTTTACATCTCCACATGTATAGTGTGATTCTCTAGTATGTGTAAGGCGCTTTTAAGTGTGTGTGTGTGTGTGTGTTTGTATTGTAGGATGAATGTTCCTCGTTATAAACTTGATAATTCTCAGAGAGGTTTTGAGTCAGGTTCTACGAAGCTTTATCTAAGGAATAGGCGTGGTTCTATGCTTGAAGCAGAGATTGATGTTAATTCATTGGACGGGAAAGCAAAGTCTGATAACAGATACTGGTATGCAAAGAATGCAGCCATGGAACGGAACAAGAATTTCAGGCGTATTCGTTTATCTGCTTCTTCTAGAGAGGCTGTTGATTCGTGCTTTGATCGTTTCATTCCTCTGGAGGAAGGTGAAGCTGTTCAAGAAAGCGAGGAGGAAGATGTGGAGTCTAAAGAGTCAGTGGTGGGAACGTCGTGGGAGGATGAGGTGTTGAATAAGACCCGAGAGTTTAACAGACAGACGAGGGAACACCCTCATGATGAGAAGGCGTGGCTGGCATTTGCTGATTTTCAAGATAAGGTTTCAAGTATGCAGTCTCAGAAAGGTGTTCGCTTGCAGACTTTGGAGAAGAAGATTAGTATACTTGAGAAGGCTTTTGAACTGAACCCAGATAGTGAAGAACTGTTGCTTGCGCTTCTCAAGGCGTACCGAAGTAGAGACAGCGCAGATGTGCTGATCAGTAGGTGGGAAAAAGCACTTATGCAGAACTCCTCGAGCTACAAGCTGTGGAGGGAGTTTCTACGTGTTGTTCAAGGGGAGTTCTCCAGATTTAAAGTATCAGAAGTGAGGAAGATGTATTCTTATGCAATCCAGGCACTCTTTTCTGCTTGCAGCAAGCGACATAGGCAGGTTCTTATCTTGTATACTGTTGCAAGTTATGTGGGGTCTATCCGTTCTTTCTTCGAACTTAGTTTTTTTCTAGTGTTTCCCGCTAGCTTCACGCTGACATTATTGATGATCTTCTTCTTAGCAGTTCGACATTATAAGGTCTGACTTTTTTGGTTGGATTATGCAGATGGATGCAACATCTGAACCAGTGGATTCTGCTCTCATCCAGCAGGAACTTGTTCTAGTGGATATGCTAGTTAGCCTCTGCAGGTTTGAATGGCAGGCTGGTTACCGGGAGCTGGCCACAGCGTTATTTCAAGCTGAAATGGAATATAGCATCTTTTCTCCATCTTTGTTGCTAAGTGAACAGAGTAAATTAAGACTGTTTGAGCACTTTTGGAGCAGTAATGGTGCTAGAGTTGGAGAAGAAGGAGCTTTTGGATGGTCTTTGTGGTTGGAGAAAGAGGAGGAACACAGGCAAAAAATGTTGAAAGAGGAATCATCTGATGACAATGACGTAGGCGGTTGGACAGGTTGGACAGAGCAATTGTCAGATAGGAAAGAAGACAGTATTATTGCTTCAGCTAACACTGGAGAAGGTGATGTTAATCGGGATCGGGAGGGCCTGGACGAAGAGATGGAAGACGAGAATGGCATGCCTGAAGATGACACTGAAGCTATGTTAAATCTATTAGGCATTGATGTCGATGCTGCGGCCAGTGATGAGGTTAAAGATACTTCAACATGGGTCAAATGGTTTGAAGAAGAGGTTTCTCGAGATCAAAATCAATGGATGCCTACTCGAAAAGCTGGTAGCTATCTCTACCTTTACCATTATTAATTTTCAATCTTATATAAAACTTTCTCAACGTGTATGTGGTTATTAACCATCATGCATCATTCTTTAATAGGTGAACTCTCAAGTGTTGACGAAATGGGCGAGAGAGAAGATGAAGAGCAACTGTCAAGTCTTGTACTATATGAGGATATAAATGGATATCTATTTTCATTACGTTCAAACGAGGCGCGCTTATCTCTGGTATACCAGTTCGTTGATTTCTTCGGTGCGAATATCTCCCCATGGACATCAAGCAACAGTTTGTGGTGGATTGAGAAAATAAATAGTCTTGAAACATTGTCAGATTCTATGCTGGAAAATTTGAGAAATGTTCATGAGTGTTTGTCGAAATCAGATAGTGCCAACGGTTTCAGCTTGGGATCTCTTTTAGGTAGCAACAGTGACATATCTATGCGGACCGAGATGATGAAGTTTCTCCGCAATGCCATCTTGCTTTGTCTGAATGTTTTTCCGCGAAACTACATTTTGGAAGAAGCTGTGCTTGTTGCAGAAGAGCTATTTGTAACAAACATGAAAACATGTGAAGTCGCAACAACCCCATGCCAAGCTTTGGCCAAACGTCTCCTGAAAAGTGACCGGCAGGTAAGCTCCTTTCCAATTTGTAGGTGTGGTTTGCTCTTCTGCTCAGTTTACCTAATTGATTCCTTCTCCATTAACAGGATCTACTACTTTGTGGAGTTTATGCTCAGCGAGAAGCTGCTTCTGGAAATATGAAACATGCAAGAAGAATCTTTGACATGGCTCTGACTTCTATCTGTGGCCTCCCTAAGGTTAGATTTCCGTTATATTGTTAGCATATAACAACACTACGTTAACATGTCACCACCTACGTTTTAAACCTCAAAGGGACCTTAGTTGTGTATTTGTTGCTGATTCAAATTTATGCGCCGGTCTGAAAAACTGGTGGCCTTCCACTTAAGCTTGCACACAATGTATTTATCTAGGACAGATCATAGTAGTCTATATATGTTAAAGAGCATTTTGTTCTAGGTAATGTACATGGAATAGAGCCAGATTAGATTTCTTATTTTTTACTTTATTTTTGGTGCACTTGTAAGGAGATACATGAGCCCTATTTTTGCAATTGGTTTTAATTTTATTTTACATTAATAGTACCCATGCTAAGTAGTTGGTTCCCCCTTTTATTACAGGAACTACAGGATAACTCTCCGTTGCTATATTTATGGTATGCCGAATCAGAAGTAGCCAATAGTAGTGGCAGCAGTCGAGAAACAGAATCATCATCTCGTGCTATGCACATTCTGTGCTATCTGGGAAGTGGTCTAGCGTATGTTCCTTATAGTTCCCAGCCTTCAAGCATGCAAATCCTTAGAGCACGCCAGGGGTTCAGAGAGAAGCTTAAGAAGATACAGTCATTATGGTCTCATGGTGTCACAGATGATCAATCAGCAGCGCTTGTTTGTTCGGCAGCTCTATTTGAGGAGCTAACGAATGACCTTTCGGGTGCTGTTGAGATCCTGGAACACATGTTCAGTTCCGTTCTTCCAGGTTATTTCCCTGATCTCCATTCTTGGGTTCTCTTACTGATTCTCATGCTAGTATATACATGACTGCATTCAGAAATGTTTTCGTTATACAAATAAATTTCTCTTATAGATTGTACAGCTTATAGACGAGGATCATGCATGCACTGTTTATCTGGATTTGTATATCCCATCGTAAAATTTTGTTGTGGTTATTGTGAATATTCTAGGAAGAAGAAGTCAAAGTCATCAACTAGAAATCTTGTTCAATTATTACGTGAGAATGCTTCAGAGGCATCAGGACGACCTAACTTTGTCAAAACTGTGGAACCCCATATCAGAGGGAATGCAACTGTATCCTCTCAGTCCCGAGCTTTATCAAGCTTTAATAGACATCTGTAATCATCGTATGACATCCCATAGACTGAGAATGATGTTTGATGACTACTCCCGCAAGTAAGCTTCTTCACAAACCTCTTATGAACTCTCCGTCTCACAGTAACTTCCCAATAAAGATATGAATGCTTAGCTTAAGTATTAATATCACTGCTAAACTAGTTTAATATGTTAAATCATGCAGAACTCCATCCGTAGTTGTTTGGCTATTTGCGCTTTCTTATGAGTTGAGTAGAGGAGGCTCCCTACACAGGATCCGTGGATTGTTTGAAAGGGCATTGGCACAAGATACACTGAACAGCTCGGTGATTCTATGGCGTTGCTACATTGCATATGAAATCGACATCGCACACAATCCATCAGCAGCTAGGAGGATTTACTTCCGAGCTATAAATGCTTGCCCATGGTAACACTTGCACATAATCCAGTTTTTTTCATATTATTATCAAAAAGCACATTCCTAACATAAGGACGTGGCAGGTCAAAAAAACTATGGCTGGATGGGTTTGGGAAGCTGAGCACAGTACTGACGGCGAAAGAGATGTCAGATTTACAAGAAGTGATGCGAGACAAGGAACTCAACATTAGGACAGATATTTACGAGATTCTTCTTTTGCAGGGTTGAGACTTGAGATAATAGTACATTTTCCTAGTTCTACATGGGATGTGTCTATGTGGATTCTCTCTTTGGATCTAATGAAACCGAGATACAAGAAGAAATATTTGTATCCCCCTTTAATCGTATTGACTCTCCTTACATGCCATAACTTGCCGATCCTAATTCTGCCACGATCCCTTTGTCGAACGAGTTCAAACTCTTTGACAGGCCTATTATGGGCTTGTGTCTCTTTTAACCAAGTTTGTATGAATCTAGTAAAATAACTTGGATCATATAAATACAAAGTGACAAGATGTTTTTAATTAACGGAATCACGTATCCTTGTGGGTGGGAACTGAGGAAGGAAAGTCATGTACAGCACGGACAACTCGGTAAACTAACTAACAAGTTCGTTAGCTTCGTTTTGACTTTTTGATGAATTAATGTGCCACCGTCAGATTTATTGTTTAGTTTTCCTATCAAATCCAAACCTTTTAAATCCAAAATTGGTTGCAGATAAATTAAAAAATTCAACTACCTTTCAAACCAATTATGTATATATATGAAATTGCTGAGAGATTCATTTAGCATTTTACTATTAATGCTAATTGTTGAAGTACTAATCATTCTAACCACACGTCACTTCCTTTCTTCTGTGGTCAAAAAAGGACATTGGATTGTTGTCAAAAAAGGAAAAGTAGTTATCCTTTCCAACTGAAACTTCTCAACATCAAAAGGTGTGCCACTTAAAAAAAAACTCAAATCATACAAGTTATCCCACACCCACACCATTTGGTTAGTAGACCCATACCTTATCTTTATTTATACAAATATAAAGTTTCTCATCTCTTATTTATTAGTGCCACAGTCACAAAAGCTAAAGGTAAAAAAGTGTAATGGCTCCGGTGAAGCTCCCATGTGATTTAGAGGAAGAGATACTCTCTCGGCTTCCACCTCTATCTCTTGTACGGTCCAGAACCGTATGTCAACACTGGAACTCTCTTTTACACGACAACAAGAGTTTCCTCAACAAGCACTTGGCCCTTGTCCGTCCCCAGTTCATTTTCCTCACCGAATCCAAGGCCTACTCTATCAACATCGATCTCCACACAGGAGGAACTGATCCAACCGTAGAAGTGCATGAGGTACCTTCTGACTTTCCTTATCAGGCTATAGACTTGACGCATACCACCATCACTTCTTGCGACGGGTTCTTGTTCCGCCACTTTTGGAAGCAAGGCGTTGCGTTTTGGAACCCGTGGTTAAGACAAGTAGTATGGATCGAGTACGTTGACAAAAGCTTCCACTTCTGCGGTGTGGGATACGATTACGATAGCAACGTACCCGAAAAGCGTTACAAGATCTTAGGGTATTTGAACTGTCTCCGTGACGTAAGCGACACGTACCAAGTGAGTTACAAAAGAGTTGCGATCTACGAGTGTTCATCTCGCGCGTTGAAGTTTCTTGATGCTCCTTTCAAGAACTGGCCCACCATGGATCCGTTGTCCTTGAACGGGAATCTCTATTGGGTTACTAGTAACCTCGAGACTCATGAGTGTTTCATCCGAAGCTTTGACTTCTCGAGTGAGACGTTCAAAACGTTTTGTCTCCTTCCGTGTCAGAAGAACCATTCTCGCGACCAACTTGTCCTTGCGGTTTATAAAAGAGATGGGTTTTCATTGTTGAAGCAATGCTATGTAACAGGGGAGATTAGTGTTTGGGTGACTAAGGAGAAGATTGATGCAGCGGAAGTGGTCTGGATCAACTTGATGACTTTGCCAACAAGTAACTTACCGAAGTTGATTAATAAGCTTTGTGGGATTAGTTACTTCATCTTTGAGAAGACTCTGATCATGTGTTGTGGCAACGAAGAGACTGGAGCTGCTAACATCTATATTGTGAGGGAGGATATGTGCAAGAAGATCCAAATAGGTTATGAAATTGTTCGGTTTTCTCATTGTGTTTATCTTCCTAATTTTATATCGGTTCCTTCAGAATTTAGATCGCTGCCTGTTTAAATTTTGGCTTTGATTGTTTTATTACAAATATTAATTCAATATATTTAGCTGCCTGCTCATTGTTGTTGGAGCAGAGAGTAGAAAGGTACTTCTGTTTGAATTTTTTTGTATGCTGTCTCTTTGTGGATTGATTTGGAAATATATGATAGTACACATGAACAATATTTGAATGCATAAAAGATTTTAAGGTTGAACTAATAGTATAACTGTGTGAATGTTTTATCAATCCAAATAATTTCAACAAAATATAAAAAAGCTATGGAAATTAAAGAATCTGAGATGTGATGTGAATCTGACTCTACCCAGCTGGTCAAAGCTTTGAATACTGCTTCCATGAACATGGAGATCTACAGTGTTGTTGCGGTGTTGCCGATATTTTCACCCTATCAACGGCTTATGATGTTGTTTCTTTTCATTGGGTTTCCGTGAGAAAAACAAAGAGGCTGATTTCTTGGCCAAGCAGATTTTATCTGCTGAACAGGCTTCTTTAGCCTTAAACATTGTCACCTAACTTTTAAAGTAGTAATGAATGTTTGTGTTTCAAAAAAAGAAAAAGAAACGAGACTTGGGTTTAGACACACACACGATATATACATAACAAAAGACAGACTAGTGCATATGAGGATTAGTGACACAAATGTTCTTGAGCTTCTAATTTAGACACGCGGTTCCTTATTGTTCAGGAGGTCTACAAAAACGAACAAAAACTCAAGATCTAGTCAGGGACTACCTATAACAACACATTATTCACATATATATTACATAGAGTAACAAGTCACTTTATCACTTCTCGTTTTTCTTTTCTTTTGAATACCAAAAGGTTCGGGCCGAAGTCCGTAACCCCCAGGTCTGAAACCACAACATATTATATCAGAGACCTCTGACACGATGGTCAAGGTCTTTCCAGTTATGCTACGACCTCTGGTAACTTCTCGGGTTATAATTGTGAAGCAAACATAAACTGCTTCAAACCTATTTGCAAATGTATAGATAAGACTCGTTTTGCATGTTTCATGTTTATAATTTTTATGTTCTTTGTAATTTTTTTTTTCTTTAAAAGAAGTTTCATGAATCATGTATGCTAGGAGATATATAAACTTGGACAAGTTCTACCGTGGAAGATGTAACAATAACGCCTAAAATATGGTGTGTGGAAGGGTCGAAAACCAATGGCGAATTTGCTAAGCTGAATCTGCACTCATCTATATGTATAATTTTGCTGCAGGGATATGATATGTACATATAATTATGTTCTTTTCTGTTTATTGAGAATTTATAAAATGTAGAAGAGGAAAGATAAATCATCGGAAGTATTTGAGATGCGTGTGAGAAAAGAAAGTCAAGTCTCCTTGATCGGAAGGCAAGGGATATTTCTTTTTGGAAGAGAGTGAGATCAGAATCTTAGATTTACACTTCATCAAATTCTTCACTTTGCACTTTTCTTTGTTCTGTTTTCTTGATTAATACTAGAATATAGAATCATCCAAAAATATATGATTAAAGAAGTTTTTGCAATATTATTCACTACTTTTTATTATTACCGACAGATATGATCATCATATATAGTTTACTTTATATCGTAAATTATAGTCAGAAACATTGGATGTATGTGGGAGATCTCCGCTGAATGCTTTTGTATGATGCAATCATGTTTATCTTGATCTCATGGTCAGCTGCAGAATTTTATTTTACAATAAATATTTGACCTAACAAGTTGTATGTAACTTGGCGTTCACGCTATTCTGCGAATAGTGAAAGAAAAAAGAACATTAATCACAAATCCAAATATACTCGCCCATTAACTTGGATCTGGTTACACTCATGTGCGGTAATAGAACAAAGGTACCAATGATCCATAGAGTCGTCAAATCAATGGATAAAATAACATCATCAACCCAGGAAAAATAAGTAAAATTATAAAAATATAAAAATACAAAATAATATTCAATCAAATCACATGATTTCCCTCCACAATTAGAAAAATTAGTTATAAGTTTTCCAAAATACCACTTACCCCCGGAGGTTTTATTTCAACGATTATATAGATAAAGTACAACAAAAGTGTACTCAATAGTTCTATAATCTCCCTTTTTCTGCAGTAATACTCTTTGTTCTTTACTGGTCAATAAACCCCTTGACCATGTCCCATAGCTGCAGCGTTTGATGAGGAGTCCCACGCATCATCTGTGATGAATTGCATCCACGAGTCATCTTTATCGTCGACGATATCTTCTACGCAGGCGGAGGAAGCTCCAACCTCCGGCGACATTGCCTCGTAAATATCACTGTTATAATTAATATTATTGGAGTTCATCTCCATTGACACCGTCGTGAAGCTACATTGTCCCGTTTGTAGCTGCGGTTCTGTTTCCAACTCCGAACATATTCCGTTCTTCTTAAACACCCGACATAATGCATACGAGTCCTGCACCACCAAATTACCATTTAAACTAAATATTTGGAATTTAACTTTGATATATATATATATTTATTTATTTATAAGAACTTTTATATTTTTTGTATATCTATAATATTATTCGTATCTGCGAGTGTAATTTAAAAAGAGAAGGATAAAAGTATTTGTCTTATTTGAGTAATTATTAAATCTGTCTTTTGCGTTCGTTGCAGTAAAGCCAAAGTGAAACCCTAAGCTTTTGTCAGCTTACAGCAAGAAACGAGTATACATCAATTTATTTATTTTATTAAAGTCAGATATCTGTTTAATAAACATGATTAAATATTTTCTTGCAAAAATCTAAAACGATAATTAAAATGAAACGGAGTGTTTATATGAAAATAAATGGAGAAATCATGTTTCAAGTATGGTAATTTAATCTACTGAATTTATTTCATATCATTATTAATTTATTTTCTTATTCTAATTTTCTTTAATAATTGGGACTATCCATGCATATCGACGTAATTCAACATACGTAATAGTAACTACTGTACTATTATTCTTTGAAATATATTGAACTATGAAAGATTGATCAATCACCTGGAGCGAAGAGGGATCATCACAATCTTTGTCATCGAGACGATACTCATGCATGACCCAATCCGTACGTATACCTTGAGGAGCTCTTCCTCTATAGTAAACCAAAGTCTTCTTCATCCCAATCGCTCTGCTTTGACTCGTCACTCTCCGATCTTTCCCGGTCGATTTCCAGTATCCACCTCTCGTTGCTCGGTTCGTTCTAAACCCGTTCGGATACTTCCGGTCACGTGGCCCGAAAAAATACCATTCTGGATCTCTACTTGGTAGAAACGACTTCTCTACATTTCATAAACTTGCATTCATCGATCATAAAAGACTAATAATCTTATAAAATATAAGAACAAAACTATACGATAAGATTATCAACTATGAGTCAAAAGACCAAAACTTACTATAGCTAGTATGCAAAGAAAAATGTAACATGACTGTATAATTGACAGTTGAGTTAAACTTAAACCATAACAATTCCCTAGAAAAGGAAGTTAAAACCAAAGAAATCGTAATAATTTCATAGCAAAGGAAATTAGAACTAGAAACTTATGTTTTTACCATGTAAAGCAAACATCGAAGGATATAGTTACTTTTAGGAAAAAAATTTGACCGACTAAAACTTGGTTTAAGTATATACATAATTAACAAAAAAAAAGATTGTAACAATGTAATGAGCCCAACGCCGGCCATGAGCTTGTTAACTAGTTACTAGAAACGAGAAGAATGTAAAATAACGTACCTGCGAGGTCCCATGGCTCACATTTGTAGAGATCAACCTCAGGGATTATATCAAGCTCGATTTCTTGACCACTGATCTTTCTCTTAAGATAATAGTTTACTAGTTCTTCGTCTGTTGGATGAAATCTGAAGCCTGGAGGTAATCCGACAGGAGCCATATATAAATAACTCTCACAAACACTTACAAGATCGGGTTTTAATTAAGGAGTACTCATCTCTTCATATATATACACAAACTTTATGGTACTCACTTGATTAATTTCATAGTTTTTTCTTTTCTTATATTGTTTTATATATCTCTCTCCTTCCTTTCTTTTTGTTGTTTTCATCTTTCGCTTTATCTTTTTGGAGATTCTTGACAAACGTTAACCGCAAGCTCCTTGTGCTTCCTTCATTATAGAAAAAGGGTTCGATATCGATCGCGTTATTAGCATGTTAGATGTATATATATTTTATGTTCTTGATATCTTGTTTTAAAGCTCCTCCTTGATGCAGTAAGACAATGACGTCACATACAATTTTAATCTTTAGTTATAAATATCATTATGCTAAAAATACTAATCTGAATAACCCTTTATAGCGTTACGCTTCCATATATTCCTCACTTTCGTTTATTGAAAATACAGCTGAAGTACGAGTGAGCGCTATACCGGTGGAACATTGTTCAGTTACACCAACCGACAAGACTAGTCCTAGACTGCTAGACATATTATGTGAAACCCGAAAACCGAATTGGAACTAAACCAAAACACCAAAACCGAAACCAGATAGAAATTTCCGAATAGTTTATATTTCTCTAAACTTGAAAAACTGAACCGAATCGGATCCAAACCGAGAATCAAACGGATACCGCATATCCTTAACTTAATAAAAATAAAAATTATTTTAAGTTTCAAAATAACTAGATATAAAAACTATTTTTTATAAATCAAAATTATTAAAAAAACTCATGGATTACCCGAATATTTTTGATTTTACGGTTTAACTCGGATTTTCTGTTTTTTTTTTGTAATTTTTTGTTTGTTTCAAACCTTACCAAGAATCATTTTAAATTGATTCTGTTTCGGGTTTGTAGAAAATAGAGATCCGATCTCTGAAGAAGGTTTTAGAACCATGCCAAATGTATCCAAAGAAGAAAAGTAGAGCAAACGAAGCATGCCCAAAAGTAAACCAATCTCTTGGACTGCTACGAAAAATACCATCGGATTTCAAAGTAGCACGATCTAATTCAAAAATCTCACCCAATTGAACCCGTCTAGCAAATTTTTTCACAGTTGGGAGATCACTATAACTCACTTCATTGAGTTCACCACCATAAAACTCAACAGTTACACCTACTTGTTCTACACTATATTTAGATTATGCCCTTCTAAACGGGACGAATTCGACATTACTCGACCCGAACCCTACGTTGCCCAAATTGATCGGATATGAGAAATGTTTGGTTCTTCAACGAGTCATATATACCCAAATAACCTAAATAACCCGATCCGAACCTGAAATCAGAATACCCAACGCTAGATAAGACCTTGTCTAGGCATGGGCATCCGTGTGTCAATTGGGTTCAGTTTGGGTTAAATCAGGTTTTGATTCTTCGGAGGGGGGGGGGGGGGATGAAAACTGACCCTTTAGATATTTTTAAAGTGCAGTTCGGATCCGTTTCGGATTTTTTCAGATTCAGTTCACATCACATATTTGATTGAATCCGTTTTAACTTTGGGTTCAATTCTATATCGGGTTTCAGTTACCCAAATACATGTTTGTAATTTAGAAGTTTGTAAACAATTTTCTCTAACAAAAACTGGTGGAATGATTCAGAAGTGGTCATTAAAAGACAAAAAAGTATAAACAAGTTAAAATTACCAACTAACAACTCTATAAACCTAAGACATATTATTTAAAATTCAAAATAAAGAAACATTGTTTAAACCTTAGAAGCAAATCTATTCATAATTGAACTTCAAATGCAATTCTCAAATCATAAAAATTTAATATTTGATCAAATACCTAAAATATATTAATTAGATTCTTGAGTTAATTATTCATGTAGGTGCTCGAGTTTGGTATGACTTGTTTTGAATATTGATTTTTTGAGATTTTTTGGATAGTCCTTCGGGTTCGCGTTCGAATAAAATCTATAAACCGAAATACCATATAACACTAGAATAAGACCAATTCAGTATTTATGTCAGATTCGGTTCGATTCAATTTTATTTTTATCGGGTCGGATTTGGTTTATTTGCCGACCCCTAAGTTTGTCCTACAGAAGAACATATTATTGGATTAATTGGATCATATACCCTAAACTTTATAAAATTTTGTCAGTATATTTTCACTTATATGATTTGGTTTTTTTTGGGAACCAAGGATAACAACCATAAATTTTAAAGAAATAATCCGAAAATTGGCTATGATATTTTTTATATTTTCATTACTATTTGAGGTTGTAACCTAATTCACTCATGTGTTCAGAGATTCTGTTTTTTTCTTTTCTTTTTCAGCTACTTTTATCAAATAATTTATCTTTTTACTCTATTCATTTTTAATTGCTTTGCATATTTTTAAAATAACTATCCAAGTTTATGCTTTTACTCGTAAATAAAGTTTTCTGTAAATTTTTAAGACGAACTTACATTTCTATATATATATATATGAACAACAAATATATAGTATTATACAAATGAAAGTTCTGTATAAAATACAATCATATAGAATTCTTATTTTATGTATTGAGATGCAAAAGAATACATGTAGTATATACGATGAAAGCAAATTCTATTAAACTGTTGGATGGAAAGCCAAGTTTTATTATGTATATGCGGAAATACTATTAAAATTATGTAGTTTAGTCAAACAACATAGAAGTTTTATTTGTAAGTTGTGTATTATCTAAAGTCCACCTTACAGACTAATCAATGTATACAGTATTTTTATTTCTGTTGTATTGTTACTTCTTCATTTTTATTTTATATATAGCTAGCCTTTAGTTTATGATGTGTATATGAATATACAGAAAATTAGCCCTTCTTTTTTATTTGATCTTCAATATAAATTTGTTCATTCTTAAATTTAAAAGGTAACTACGGATGAGATGTTTAGTCTAAAAATAGGAGAAAGTGATCTAATTAAAGCAACAAATGCATCGATTTCATATATTTACAGTGAAAAGATGAATTTAAGTAAAGCATTAAGCTATCATGTAATACAGTAGTAACACCACCTATGTCATAACCACCAAGCTTATGTCATCAAGAATAAAGATTACAATCTAAAGGCTGTAACTAGACTGATCAGTGTACAATCTCTGAAGCCGTCTCCTTCGGTATCTCCAAGCCACTTGAATCTGAATAGCTGCTCGTAGCCTCCAATAAGGAGACTCATACCTTATGGCTCCTTGCACACGATTGCTCCTTAGGAATCGAGAGAACAAACTCGTTACATCTTCAAGATCTGCTACACTCAGCGAAAACGCCTCCACGTTTGTCACACACTTAACGTTTCTGTTGCTCAGCGGTCCCTTTGAGGGCATCCGTATCCTTGTCCCATCTGAATTTTTCAAAGTATATTCAGTTCCAAGATGCAGTTGTCATCTAAGGTTTTATGTCTGTCTGTTAATGAGCACATAGAGTCAACAAAGAATGTACCGGGGTTTACAGAAGAGCGTTCGAGGCACCAAGTGAGAAGTTCTTCACCACAAACGTCTCCTTCTGACAATGGCAGAACATAACCATCTTCTCCAACGCTCTCTATCTCACCTCTCACTATGAATACCATTTTCTCAACTAGACCTCCGCGGTGCAAGACCATGCTACTCCTTATGTAAGTCCTTTGTTTCAGCCTCTCACGTATAGCATCTAAGATTGGTTCATCCATCACCGAAAATATCCTCACCTGCAAACCCATGATGACGTTTCAGAAAGAGAGAGCCAACGCTGAGGGAAATGAACTCTGACGTCTACCTTCTTGAGAAATATGAAGAGGTGTTTTCTTATATCTCTTTGAAGGTCATCAGGCATATTCTTAAACAACAATTCTTCATTAACTCCTCTGGTAGCAGCCCAGTTGAACCGCTCAGCCTCTCGCACCCTCCTGAAAATGTAGAAACAACTATTCAGTTAGCTTTAAAAGCTAGTAACATTACAGAGCCGGAGACGATGTCATTCTTCAAAATTCAACTTCAGAAGCAAAGTTTAAGAGGTAGTAGAGTCCACATACTTTCTAATATCTCCTGGCAACCGTCTATGCCTCATCCATTGCTCCACATCACGCCGTCTCAAAGTCATTTCCAAATTCCTAAGTGTACAAAACACATTCAACGTAGGTAATTTGTGTTTTAGAGACAATCCAACCCATGTCTTATTTTGTACAATGATGGAGTTATTTACCTTCGACCGAGAGATTGAAGGAAGTTCTGCATATTACCAATAAGAAGAGCGAAAAGCAAAAGCCCCAATCCGATAATGCCCATGGTGAAGAAGACCTCCCCAAGAAAGTAACTTGGAACTAGGTTTCCAGCAAGCGTGCTGATTTGCTTTTGAGAGTTTTAAAACAATTTGACATTCATTACAAGTTCCAGATATGCTAAACCAATGTAAGAACTTAAGTATAACCAAGTTACCTGAAACCCCCAAAAAAGAGAGTAACTGTATCTTGTGAAGAGGCTATTATGATTGGTGAGATTAACTGCCTTCAAATAGATTCCATAAGGAAAACCATCCTCTTGAAAACAAGCACGGGCACTCGCATTATCTTTCCATGCAGCTGATAAAGCGCTAGTTTCACCATGACAATCTATAAGCTCTCTGCATGGACGATCAGAACTACCGCAAGCATCTCGAAGGCATTGATTAACTCTCTGAAAGAGAAAAAAAAATGAAAAAGGAAGGCAAGCAATGAAAAGAATCAATAAATCACTAGAAATATATATAAACAGCTTCTGTTGGTTAGGACAAGAGAATTGATTTAAGCAACATAAAGGACGTTGTTAGATTAAAGTGAGTTTTCAGACTGTTGCCGTACCTGCAGACCAAAAAGATACCAACAAGAGCCAACGACATGACCAGCAAGCATGAAGGTGAGAAGATTAATAAAAAAATTAGCCCAAGCCGACTCAAAGATGAAGCCAGTCGGTGTTTGTCCAGCAAGAAGTGGTAGTAGCCTATATAACTTGGGAATGTATTGGAAAAGAACTGCAGCACGTAAAAGGTTCTTTGCATAGTTTGCCCCAGATATGGCTAAGTGTGCTGGTATTATCCATAATATCAATATCTGTAACCAAAAGAGTAAAAGGAAAATGAGAATTCAGAGGTAAAATGAACATATTCCAATTACTTCTACTTAGAAGTTGTGGCTCTTAACATTATATATGATACCTGTGGAAGTGGCATCACTATGAACAAATCTAGTAAAAACTTTCCTCGGAAGTAATGACTAGCAATTTTTCTTGGATGGTCTACCAACTGGCCAGCACCAACAACCGTAGACTCAGGAGCTACATAGGCTAATCGGAACTGCAACAAATATATGCAAGAGAAAGAAACATTTAAAGCCAACATAGTCTCTCATAACAAAAAAAATAAGCAAAAGGAAACACACCTGAAGCAGAATGTTTACAGAGAACAAAACATCCGTTACACTTCTAACAGCTACAAATGTGTGAGCCATTGGCCAATCAATCTCAATGCAATTATTGTTCTGCAGTATGAAAGATGGTTATAAGAAAGGTTCTCAAGCGCAAGAAAAGAAAAACATGAGAACCAAAAGACAGAGAAAGAAATATGTCTAAAGATACCTGCTTGACTAATATGAGGAAGAAGAAGAGGGGATCTATAAAAATAGCTAACAAGCAAGAAAAGGCAAAGAACTTAGTCCAGCTCTGAACGAACTTGGAGTGAGGATTCATGATTCCTGGTAAGTGTCTATTAATAGATGTAGCAAACCTCCTAGCCCAACCTTTAGCATCATGGAACTAGAAAGATGATCAAAAGGAAAAAAAACTTTGTTTCAGCAGCATTCACTTGAGAGTCTGAAGCTAAATTGTGAAGTGAGAGAACATACAGTGGAATCAAAAATGGCAGAAACTCTAGAAGTAGGGATTTGGGCAGCTTTCCGGTTGTAGTAATAAGGACAAGTGGTACAGTAAGGATCATTACACATACCCAACTGTCCAGATCTCAAGAGATGTGCGTGTTTTAATACGAACTCCTCCTCTGAGTTTTTGTGTTCGAGAGCAGCAAAAGAAGGGTACCTCTCAGGCTGAGAGGAGGAGACATCACGAGTGGAAGTAGGAGGAGGAGGAAGAAAGAGAGGCTCAGAACTGCGAGTAGATGAGAGAGGACCACTCATCTGAACTAAAGGAGGCCTCCTATTAGTTCGAAGAGGACCTGTGTAGCCTAAAACAACAGTCGAGCTGTCGAACCCATCAATGATCGAAGAAGTGTTTGCGAGGGAAACGCTACGTGACCTGGAAGTGAAAGGCCTAGTACGAGATAACGATGATGAGTCTGAAACTGGAAGCATGGGAACATCATCCTTCTCCATTTCTGAGATAAGAAAGTAAAGAGACCTAGCAAGATAGCTAGAGCATTTGAGGCTGAGAGTTAACTGTAAGATGAAAGCAGAGACTTTGGGAAATTGAGAAGGAGACGATGACTGAGTCAGTGTCTTTTTGTAGGGTCAAGCAAGTGTCTTAATTATAATCGTCTCACAAATTAAAAATTGAAAAGTGTGTGGACTGAATACGAAAAAATCGTCTGATTTCTATTTTTTTTTTGTAATTGGTTTTTCATTTTGTTTTTATATAATTTTTTATTGATAACACTTGATAAAATACATTATTGAAATTTCCAAATCGTGGGAATACATAGAAATCCCAATAAGATAGTCGTGGGAATACGTAGAAATCCCAATAAGATAGTTTGAAGTAAAATATATGCGATCTTTTTATTTTTTATTATATAACAGAGTAAAAATATATATTTTAAAAGGTAGTAATGTGTTTACTTTTTAAATAAAATGTTAAGGTTAATATTAAAACCAATTATAACATTATTTTATTTTTTTAATAAAATAATATATTGGAAATGCTATAAACCAAACTATACGCTCATTGCACTAAATCAATCAGAGAAATTCTTGGGTTCACCCTGAGGTGAACCTCTAGGTTCACCAACCAATAGTGGTTGATTATTTGATATTTGATATCTTTTAAAAAAGGAAATAAAATTAAATTTCCAAATATGATATAGATTTTTAAAATAAAACAATAAAAATACATAAATATAGTTACAAAAAATAAATAAATATTGTTAAAATGTTAGCAAAATACTAAATCCTATACCCTAAATTCTAAACTCCAAACCCTAAATTATAAACCTTAAATCTTGGATAAACCGTAAACCATTGGAAAATTTTAAACCCTAAATCATACATCAAAACTAAATCTTAATAACACTAAACCCTAAACTCTAAATTATAATCACTAAACCATAAATCATTGGATAAAGCCTGAATCCTTGGATAAATTATAAACTCTAAATCAAAAATATTTAAAATTAAACCCTAGAGTTTATGATTTATCCATGGGTTCAGAGTTTACCCAAGGGTTTAGGGTTTAGTGATTAGGATTTAGGGTTTAGTGTTATTAAAATTTAGTTTTTAATGTATGATTTAGGGTTTAAGATTTTCCAATGTTTAGAGTTTATCTAAAGTTTAAGGGGGTTTAGGGTTTAGGATTTAGGGTATAAGGTTTAATATTTTGCTGAAGAATTAACAATATTAATTAATTTATTTTTTGTAACTATTTTTATGTATTTTTATTATTTTATTTTAAAGATATAATCTAATTTGGATATTCAATTTTATTTCTTTTTTTAAAAGATATCAAATATCAAATACTCAAATATTATTGGTTGGTGAACCTAGAGGTTCACCTAGAGGTTCACCTAGGGAGTGAACCCAAGTATTTCTCAATCAAGAACCCAATCCATCAAAACATAATTAGACTTATTTCAATTGTCTTATTTTTATATTAAAATAAATATTGATACTATGCTATTCGTTGTTTTCTTTTATGATTAAAATTCAATCATTCGATCACTTACCAACTGTCACTAATTAATTGGAGGCGAATTTGCCGTTAACAGCTTTTCTTTTTTTTTTTTTTTTTTTTGTTTGTCACCTGTTGGATTAATATTAAAACGGGTGAAATGCAGTCGAATACACATAAGCCGGCAAGGAACACTTTCCTTCCAGAGCCAGAAGCCGGCAAAGATCGAAATCTTTCCAGAACCATAAAAGATAACTACTAGACAACTACAAAGAAAGGATGACAACAAATTCTAAGATCAGCCAAAAGCCAAGATATAAGAAAGAAAATAGCCTCGAGCAGTCCAAAGAGCAGAGCAAATCGATCTCCCAAAAGGATAGGAACAGGTCGGAGAAACTTCGGAGAAACATGTAGATGACCTGAAATAAACTTCTATCCAAAGAGCTAAAGCATAAATGTGGAGGATCCTCAAAGTTCACGCAGTAACCAGCCGGAACTTACATCAGTCCATCCATATTGTAGCACAGTTAAACACAGATAGATCTTCAAGGGGATCCGGAAGAGAACTCTGAATATAAACTAAAACTGAAGCCATTCCACAGAAACTTACACTCAGAACAAGGCTGACAAGAATTCATATGAATCAACCAATAACTGAAGATGAGGTGTTGCGATTGGAATGAAGAGCTATGAGACCTCTGATGCCTTGCTTGAAAGACTGCCAAGCCAAACCCAAACAATGAAGACCCCACATCTGAACCGGCTAAGTACTTCCACCGCAAACCAGAAAAAGATAAGATTTAACAAGGGCAGTCCAAACCAAACAGAGAACACCAGTAGAACCAAAGCTACTTCACTGAAAACCTCAACAGAGCATAAAACCGAAGAGAAACCCATCGCACAATCAGGTTAATCTTGATTCACAAAACTTAACAGACCAGAAACCAAGCAACCAACACACTCATCTTGACTGCAAGAGATAAAAATACTACAAACCAAGCCACAACCTGTGGTAAGCGAGAGACAGAGGCCATCCGACATCATCGATCCAAACTCAATCCCATTCGGATCTACATTCAGCTTCCCCATCACTCACAGGCGGAAAGAGCACGCCATGACACAGAAGCCGACCTCACCGAAGACGAACCATCGTCCAGCCACCGCTCTAATACCCAAAGCACCACCATCGTCGGATAAACCTCCATCACCGGCCACCACCGTCGAAACTCAGATGACTACATAAGACCGATTACTAGAAAAGAGAGAACAGGGAGGTCCACTCACAGCACGGCGAAGAGCGCCGGCCGGAGAAGACCTCAAATCTAGAAGATGAAGCTGAGGCGGCGCTCGGGTTGGGAGAAAGAGTTTTAGGTTTTGGTTAACTCCCTCTGTTCCCTAAAGCTTTTAACAGCTTTTCTTTCTTTATCCTACTTTCAATTTTAAATGGAAGGATACTTTTCCACGTATCATTTATGGTCAGAGTTAATGTTGCCACTGGTGCATATCCTTTTTGCAGAACTACATTAAATATGTGGAAGCACAAACTGAAAATGTTTACATGCCAACCAAGCTTTGTTTTGCATATATACATTTGTATTTTATGTCTTAACAAAAGTTAAGTGATGTTTTTCTTTTAAAGCACAAGTTAAGTGATGTTAAGCCCAAAGCTTTGTTTATCAACATCAATATTATGGTGTTTCCTATCATATATATTAAAACAGAAGTCACAACCTTGATTCATGTGTGATTTTTTTTAAAATGGACCTAATGGACATATTCATAGAAATTCATACTATATTTTAATTTAGACTAATAATAAATATAATTTTTAAAATATTTTAATCATAGTATCTTTTGATATCTTTTCATTTTAAATATAAATATATTTATTTTAAAATTCTAACAAATCTGTTTAAAAATATTTTTACAAGATCTTCATTTTCGAAATTATATTTAAATATTTTCACAAATTTCGAAATTAGTTTAAAATATTATTATACATTAATATATTCAGTTATATAAAATGAAAAATAAAAAAATCTATAATATTTTAGTTATTATATAATCATAATCAATCATATTAAATTAAAATTATTATACTGAGCTAAATATAATAAAATTGTATTAAATTTATATATTTATATATTTTATTTTCGTAATTATAAAATATATATGTTCAAAAATAAAATCTAATATGTTGGTAAGATGGGTTAACATTATCAAACTATATAATACATGTATAAAAATTAACATGTATTTCTTTAAAGTTAATAATATAAAATCTTTGTAACTACTTTAATTATAATATATTTTCATTTTAAATATAATATATATTTATATATTATATTTTAAAAATTCTAATAAATCTGTGTAATATTTAAACAATAACTTAATGTATTTTAAGTTATCGTTTAGAAATGAAAATAAATTATATCGTTTATAACTTAATGTACTTTAATAGTCATGATCATGTTAAAATATAATTATTATACTAAAATAAATATGATAAAATTATAATCAATTGATAAATTTATAAAATTTATTTTCATAAATATAAACTATTTATTTAAAATATAATATGATGATAGAACGGCTTAAAATTAACAAACTATATAATACATGTCTAAAAATTAACATATCTTACACTTTTATATATACAATAATAAATTATCTAAAATGAATAAGCATAAAAATATTGGTAAAAAGAAATCCAGTTTTGAAATACGGGTCAAAATTTAGCATAAATTAAATACAAAATATTTTTTAAATATATTTTCTCATGAATATATTAATTTTTTTAATAACTAAATGCAAATACAATAAGATAAATATATAATAAGAAGTGGCAAATACATAAGGTTTAAACAATTAATTAATTATAACATGTAAATTATAAAATTATTGTATTTTAAATAGTTATATAAATATTTAAGTATATGATTAACATTAAAAATATATACCACTTATGTTCTAAAACAATAATTTATGTATAGAAAAGTGAAAACAAACACCCGTGCGGTTGCACGGGTCAAAATCTAGTATATATTATTAAAACATAAGTACTTTTGATACTATTTCGAAACATTGATATCAGTATAAATGAGAATTGTTTGAAAATATGGATAATTACATTGTTTTTTTAGTAATTTCATTAATATAATTACATTAACTGTCTTTTTATATTTCAGTCAGTTTAACAATTTTATTTATTATATTACATTAACAATACATCAGATCATTAATTATATTACCATAAAATAATAATAGTGTATAATTTTATTTATTAGTTAATCATCATTAATTTTGTGCCAATTATAAAATCAAAAATGTAAAATAACTGGGGTTTGCATATGGTTAAACGTTCGGTTTAGTTTGGTTTACTAATTTTTTTAAAAATTTTAGTTTCAATTAGTGCTAAATTACGTAGCCAAAAACATAATTCAAAGATATGCCTTTGTGAATAAAATAGTAACTTAAATCAAAATAATAAAAATGTATTATATTTATTGTCACTTAATTTTTCACTCCATATAATTATTTTGCTAAATAAAAAACTATTTCTATTTTACTTAATTTAACCAAACACACAGAAATAATCATTTTTATTAGTTTATAAAATCAGTTAGGCATAAACATTGGCTATCCATATAGGTACGGGTTGTTCTTTTCGGGTATCGTTTTTTTTTTTTTGAAATTAGGCCCGTTTGAATGTTATAAATTTATGTGTTAGTTTTGAGTTGAGTCATTTTGGGTATGGATGAGTTCGTTTCTCATGTATAGGAACCTAAAAATATCAAAATAACAAATGTATCTGAAACGGGGTTCGGATATTTGTACCAAAAATAACCATATTATTCAATTCAGTCCAGATCTTTTGAATACAATTAGTTATATTATTATTCATCTAAAATATATAACACTAATTATGAAAAACCAATAGCAATATATAAAAATGTAAAAACCAATATCCGCGCTGGTATCAATTTCTAGTGATTTCTTATGACCAATATTAACTAAATGGGAGAGTATCTAATTCAGTGCTGATAAACACTGTATTGATGTTTGTTATTGGAACACCATAGACATTGCACATTAGAATTTACACAACTATTCTAATGAATCCAATGTAAACTATTTTTCTCCAACTAGCTGCTTCCACATGTATCAAGTTGTTTCCTCACTGGAAGAAATGACCAACTTAACCGATACCCTTCAGGCACATCACTCATCTATGTCACCATTCTGTTTTTTTCTCTCAAGTCGTTTCCTTCGGTATCTCCAAGCCACTTGAATCTGCATAGCTGCTCGTAGCCTCCAATAAGGAGACTCATACCTTATGGCTCCTTGCACACGATTGCTCCTTAGGAATCTAGAGAACAAACTCGTTACATCTTCAAGATCTGCTACACTCAGCGAAAACGCCTCCACGTTTGTCACACACCTAACACTTCTGTTGCTAACCAAACCTTTTGTCGGCATCTTTATCCTCGTTCCATCTGCAAGTTTCATTAACATATTCAGTTTCTATCTTAGGGAGTTACAAACACATAGACCACAAAGCTATTAGCAAAAGGAGGCGTACCAGGGTCTACCGAAGAGCGTTCGAGGCACCAAGTGAGGAGTTCTTCACCACAAACGTCTCCTTCTGACAATGGCAGAACAGAACCGTCTTCTCCAATGCTCTCCATCTCACCTCTCACTATGAATACCATTTTCTCAACTAGACCTTTACGGCGCAACACCGTGCTACTCCTTATGTACCTCCTTTGTTTCAGCCTCTCACGGATGGCATCTAAGATCAATTCATCCATCAAAGAAAATATCCACACCTGCATACCAATAACAGTTCAGAACTACCTCTTTCTAAAGTACACAGAAAAATATTTAGTGAAATGTATTCATTGTGCTTATGCTTGTTTACCTTCTTGAGAAACTTGAAGAGATGGCGTTTTATATCTCTCTGAATATCATCAGGCATATTCTCAAAAATCAGCTCCTCTTTAACTCCTCTAGTAGCAGCCCAATTGAACCGCTCAGCCTCTCGCACCCTCCTGCAGAACAAAGCACTGAGTTAGTTCAGCCCAATTCAAATGAGAAGCAAAGTTTTAAGAGGCTATAAAGTGAACATACTTTCTTATATCGTCTGGCAACAGTCTATGGCTCATCCACTGTTCCACATCACGCTGTCTCAGCATCATTTCCGTCCTCCTATTGACAAGCACAAATCATCATCATCTCATTTGGTCAAGTCACCATTTGTTATAAGTATTTTCTCTCTTGAAATATTATTGATGAAGTGTATATACCTTCTATCAAGAGCTTGAAGGAAGTTATGCATGTTACCGATAAGCCGCGCAAAAAGCAAAAGCCCTAGTCCGATGATGCCCATCGTAAAGTAAACCTCCCCTACTGAGTAACTTGGGGTTTGGTTTCCAGCAAGTGTGCTTATTTGCTTTCACAATTCAAAATGAAAAAAAAAAAAACAGTTTTACATTAGGTAAGTGTAATTTAAAGGATTATATATATAGTTTTAATAACAATCAACTTCGTAGAGCCTAAACTACCTGGAAGCCCCAAAACAGAGAGAAACTGAATCTTGTGAAGATATTAGGTTGAGTGGTAAGATTAGCTGCATTCAAATAGATCCCAAATGAAAAGCCACCGTCTTGAAAACAAGCATTAACACTCTCACTATCTCTCCAGAGAGCTCGTAGATAGCTATCCCCAGAAGTACAGTCTATAAGATATCTACGTTCATCCATCGTAAAATTCCCAGCTTGTAACAAGCATTTGTTAACTCTCTGACAATACAAACATGATAAGAATCAATAAAACCACTAGGAGTTGTGAAAACATTACAAAATGTGGTACTTACCTGGAGCCCTGCAAGATACCAGAAAGAACCAACAGCATGACCAGCAAGAATGAAGGTGAGAAGATTAATTATAAAATTAGACCAAGCTGACTCAAATATGAACCCGGTTGGTGTTTGTCCAGCAATAAGTGGAAGAAGCCTGTATAGCTTTGGAATGTACTGGAATAGAAATATGCCAATTATAGCGTTCTCCTCAAATTCTGACTTGGGTAGTATCGATAATATCATCAGCTGCAAACAATACAGAGATCATATGGTAAAAAGACATCTTCAAGTTATTAAAAAAAAAAGCATTTCAAGGGTTAATACTACAAACCTGTGGCACAGGATAGACTATCACCACGTCAAGAAAAAACTTGCCTCGCAAGTAATTACAAGCAATTTTCCTTGGATGATCAACTAACTGGCCAGCACCAACTATTCTAGACTCAGGAGCTACATAGGCCAACCGAAACTGCGGAAAATATGACAAGGAAGAAACACATTAAAGCCAAATAAGTTTCTTTAGGTAGGAAAAGAGAGCAAAAGGAGACACACCTGAAGCAGAATGTTAATGAAGAATACAAAATCCGACATAGTTCTCAGAAACAAAAATAATGTCGCCTTAGGCCAATCAATATCTGTGCATTTGTTGTCCTGTAATAGTCTCAAAACTCATGAGAAACATATACAGTCAAACAAGAGAGTGATGGAGCAAGAGAAGGAGACGTACATCTCTGATTAATAAGAGGTATACGAAGGCAGGATCTATAAAGATAGACAGCAAGCATGAAAAGGCTAAGAAACGAGTCCACATTTGAACGAATTTGGAATGAGGATTTATGATTCCAGGTAGGCATCTACGAACATAGGAAGCAAGCAGCTTAGCCCAGCCTCTATCATAATCATGCAGAGCTTGGCGGTTGTGTGTAACATTTACTTGGGTCTAAACAAGAAAAACAAAGATGATGCTTTTGTCAGTTGTGTATAACATTTACTTGGGTCTCAAGCTAAGTCGAAGAAAACATACCCTAGAGTCAGAAACTACTCCGTAAGTGTGAAACTGAGCAGCTTGGCGGTTGTAGTAAGAAGGACAAGTAGTACAGTAAGGATAATTACACATCCCTAGCTGTCCAGATTTCAATAGATTTGCGTTTTTCAAGAGGGCTTCAACAACTTCTTCGGAAGGAATATCAACGGTAGAGGAGGAGAGGGAGGATGCAGGAGGTTGAACAGGAGAGGGAGGGAAGAAAGACTGATCAGGTCTACGAGTATCGTAAAGAGGACCACTCATGTGCACGGAAGGAGATGGTCTACTCTGTGTTCGACGAGGGCCACTTGAGTTTTCAACTCTGTTACTGGAGTAAGTTGAATCAGAGAAGGAAATGCTACGATTCCTCGAGTGTAAAGCACGAGATCTTGCTTCTGGAAATTGACGAAGCATGGGAAACTCGTCGCTTTCGTTTTCGTTCGGGGAAGCCATGTTCTGGACGAGAAGATGGTCCACCAAAAGCCTAAGGTTAGCTGGAGAAAAGTACAAAACGATGAAACAGAGAAGAAGGAGAAGACAGATGACAGAGACTTGTGTTTTTTGAGTTAGCCCGTCAAGAATGAAGTATTATACAATTTTATAGTGAAAATGGAAAAGCATCTAACGTTGAAGGAATCTCTATTAGTCAAGATGAAAACAAAAATTAAATGTTACATACTGGATCGTTTGCTGAAAACTTATGCCTCCATGAAACTTGGAAAAAAGTATTTCGTGTAATCTCTTATATATTAATTGAGAACCGTTATAACATGTGAATTATGTTATATATCATTAATAAAATTATCTTAGAGTTTTTAGAAAAACAAGTTTCATCTAAACATTTCTATAATATTATTTAAAAAATCTGTTTTATGTGTATCGCTATTAAACTAATTATTATAATGTTAACTACAATGATAACAACTAATTAATTATTTAAATATCATTGTTAATGTACTATTCAACTTTCTTTTTGTTAGTATTTGTTTCCAAATCACCTTATTATCAAAAGGCAATACCTTTCATAATTACAATGATAATATTAATTAATTATTAAAAGATCATTATTAATATATTTTATTTGACTTCCTTTTTTGTTAATATTTGTTTCCAAATTATCTTATTATCATCTTATTTTATTTGACTTTCTTTTTGTTAGTATTTGTTTTTATATTTAAAACATATTATTTAAGAAAAACATATCATTTTTAATATATAAAGGAATCTAATATCCAAAAGGAACTTTGACTTTCTTTTTTTGTTAATATTTGTTCCCAAATTATCTTATTATCAACAAGGAATTTGACTTTCTCTTTTGTTAATATTTGTTCCCAAATTATCTTATTATCAAAATATGTCAAAAATCGATAAGATAATTATTTTGTTAAGAAATCATATTTAATATATTGCCCCTCAGAATATTATAAATTAATAATTATATATAAATACAAACAAAAAATTGTATTCTTTTCTTTATATTCACAATAGAATTATCTCTATATTTTTTAACACTTATATATACTGTATTTTGCTAAAATTTAATAAAATTATATCTAAACCACATTTAAAATTTATAGAACATATTTTATATACACCAGATAATATAAAAATCAAATTTCAAAACTTTTAGTTATGTATATTCTTTTTTTTTAAACTAGACTAATTAAAGATGTGAAAATAATAACTAAAATGTTTAGCTGGTAAACAAACTTTGTTTTGTATACAATTGTATATTATGCCTAAACGAAAGTTTTGTTTTCTTTTGGACATCATATTTGGTGGGCTGAAGCCCAACTGACTAATTCTTTGGTGGTCTGTCCACCAGACTAGGTAAATTCAATTGTTCACAATAAAAATTTTAGATACTTATATCGCTTGACCACAATAACATATATATTTAAATGTAGGTTTCGAACCCAGAATGCTTATCAGCTTTCTAAATATGTCGTACCACTTGACCATGATTTTGTGGTTGTCTAAGCAATGTTAACTTAAGCCCAAAGCTTTGTTTGTCAGCATCAATATACCTTCTATCAAAATCAAATTTCAAAACTTTATTATAACCAATATTAACAAAATGGGAGAGTGTCTAATTCAATGCTGTAAACACTATATGGTGGTCTATGTTACCGTTTTCTTTGCTGTAAACTTTATTAGAACACCATCGACATTGCACACGATAAAAAAAGGTCCACTGTAAAATATTTTCCTCCACTTAGCTGCTTCCACGTGTATCAAGTTGTTTCCCACTTCCTTCGACAACACCTGACCAACTTAACCGATAACCTATAGGCACATCACTCATCTCTTTCATCACTCTGTTATCCTGTAACAATAATCTCTCAAGTCGTTTCTTTCGGTATCTCCAAGCCACTTGAATCTGCATAGCTGCTCGTAGCCTCCAATAAGGAGACTCATACCTTATGGCTCCTTGCACTCTATGGCTTCTTAGGAATCTTGAGAACAAGCTCGTTACATCTTCAAGATCTGCTACACTCAGCGAGAACGCCTCCACGTTTGTCACACACCTAACGTTTCTGTTGCTAACCAATCCTTTTGTCGGCATCTTTATCCTCGTCCCATCTGCAAGTTTCATTAACATATTCAGTTTCAATCTTTACACATAATAAAGGGTCTTCACAAAAGGTTAATATTTCATGTTTTTTAACGCTAAGCTTTGAGAGTTACAAACACATAGAAGGAGGTGTACCAGGGTTTACAGAAGAGCGTTCGAGGCACCAAGTGAGGAGTTCTTCACCACAAACGTCTCCTTCTGACAATGGCAGAACAGAACCGTCCTCTCCAATGCTCTCCATCTCACCTCTCACTATAAATACCATTTTTTCAACTAGACCTTTGCGGTGCAACACCGTGCTACTCCTTATGTAAGTCCTTTGTTTCAGCCTCTCACGGATGGCATCTAAGATTGATTCATCCATCAACGAAAATATTCTCACCTGCAAACCGATAACAGTTGAGAACTACCTCTTTGGAGGAAAGTACACTATACAGAAAGAGAATTAATGAGCAGTGTATTCACTGTGCTGATGCTTATTACCTTCTTGAGAAACTTGAAGAGATGGCGTTTTATATCTCTCTGAAGGTCATCAGGCATATTCTCAAAAAGCAGCTCCTCATTAACTCCTCTGGTAGCAGCCCAATTGAACCGCTCAGCCTCTCGCACCCTCCTGCGTTTGTTGAACAAAGCACTGAGTTAGTTCAGCCCAATTCAAATGAGAAGCAAAGTTTAAGAGGCTATAAAGTGAACATACTTTCTTATATCCTCTGGCAACAGCCTATGGCTCATCCACTGCTCCACATCACGCCTTCTCAGCATCATTTCCATCCTCCTAAAACACATGACAAACACAAAATCATCATCACACTTGGTCAAGTCACCATCTCTTATAAGTATTTTCTCTATTGAAACACTATATATTGATCAAGTGTATTTTACCTTCTATCAAGAGCTTGGAGGAAGTTGTGCATATTACCGATAAGTCGAGCAAAAAGCAAAAGCCCTAGTCCAATGATACCCATTGTAAAGTAAACCTCCCCTACTGAGTAAGTTGGGGTTTGGTTTCCAGCAAGTGTGCTTATTTGCTTTCACAATTCAAAAAAAAAAAAGTTTTCCATTAGAGAAAAAGACCAAAATAGCACTAAATCAAGTTTTTGTTCTCAAACTAGCACTCAAGGCTAAAAGTCACAAAAATAGCACTCAAGAGGTGGGGTTTAGAGTTTAGAGTTTAGGGTTTAGTGTTTAGAATTAAGGTTTTAGGGTTTAGAGTTGAGAAGTGAGGTTTTGGAGATAAGATTTCAAATTTTGAAAAATAAAAAAATTAAATTTTTCAAAAGATAAAATGCTATTTTGGTCATTTTAGTTTTTGAGTGTTATTTTTGTGATATAAACTTAGAAAGGTGCTATTTTGAAGATTTGCCCTTTACATTAAGTAACAGTGATTTAAAATATTATATAGTTTTAACATCAATCAGTCTAATAGAGCTTAGTTTACCTGGAATCCCCAAAACAGAGAGTAACTGAATCTTGTGAAGATATTAGGCTGAGTAGTAAGATTGACAGCCTTCAAATAGATCCCAAATGAAAAGCCACCATCTTGAAAACAAGCATTAACACTCTCACTATCTCTCCAGAGAGCTATTTGTGACTCCCGTGCATAGTTAACCCCACGAGCACAGTCTATAAGATTTCTACGTTCATCCGTTGTATAATTCCCAGCATGTAACAAGCATTTCTTAACTCTCTGAAAAGAAGAATGAATACAACAAGGAGAAGAAACAAAAAAAAAACAATACAAACATGAGAATAATCAATAAAACCACTAGGAGTTGTGAAAACACTACATAATGTGGTATTGACTAATATGTATACCTGAAGCCCTGCAATATACCAGAAAGAACCAATAGCATGACCAGCAAGAATGAATGTGAGAAGATTAATAATAAAGTTAGCCCAAGCTGACTCAAAGATGAACCCTGTCGGTGTTTGTCCAGCAAGAAGTGGAAGAAGCCTATATAACTTTGGAATGTATTGAAATAGAAATACTATGCGTATAATGTTCTTCTCAAGTTCTGACCTAGGTGTGCCTAAGTGTGCTGGTAGCATCGATAATATCATTATCTGCAACACACACATGAGATATCAAGAAACATCTTCAAATTAACATTACTCAAAAAAAAAAAAAAAACGTTTCAAGGGTTAATACCACAAACCTGTGGCATAGGTACGACTATCAACAGGTCAAGAAAAAACTTTCCTCGAAAGTAATTGCTAGCAATTTTTCTTGGATGATCAACTAACTGGCCAGCACCAACTATTCTAGACTCAGGAGCTACATAGGCCAACCGAAACTGCGACATGAAGAAAGACGTTAAAGCCCAATAAGTTACTGTACATAGGAGAAGAGAGCAAAAGAAGACACACCTGAAGCAGAATGTTAATGAAGAATATAAGATCCGACATAGTTCTCAGAGACACAAATACTTTTGTCTTAGGCCAATCAATCTCTATGCATTTGTTGTCCTGTAATAGTCTCAAAAAATCATGAGAAACATATATAGTTAAACAAGAGAGTGATGGAGCAAGAGAAGGAGACACACCTGTCGGATTGATAAAAGGAATAAAAAGGCGGGATCTATAAAGATAGCCACCAAGCATGAAAAGGCTAAGAAACGAGTCCACATTTGGACGAATTTGGAATGAGGATTCATGATTCCAGGTACCATTTTACGAACAGAGGAAGCAAAACGCTTAGCCCAGCCTCTAGCATCATCATACAGAGCAGTGCGGAACTAAAAAAAAATCAAAGTTGCTTGTGTCAGTTGTGTATGACATTTACTTGGGTCTCAAGCTAAGTAGAAGAAAACATACCCTGGAGTCAGAAACTACTCTGTAAGTGTGAAACTGAGCAGCTTGGCGGTTGTAGTAAGAAGGACAAGTGGTACAGTAAGGATCATTACACATCCCTAGCTGTCCAGATTTCAATAGATTTGCGTTTTTCAAGACGACTTCATCTTCTTCAGAAGGAACATCAACGGTGGTAGAGGAGGAGAGGGAGGAGTCAGGAGGTTGAACAGAAGAGGGAGAGAAGAAAGACTGATCAGGTCTGCGAGTAGAGTAAAGAGGACCACTCATTTGCACTGAGGGAGGTGGTCTTCTCTGTGTTCGAAGAGGGCCTGTGTAGCCTAAAACAACACTTGAGTTGTCAACTCTGTTAGTGGAGTAAGTTGAATTAGAGAAGGAAACGCTACGGTTCCTTGAGTTGAAAGCCCTTGTGTTAGCACGAGATCTTGCTTCTGGAACTGGAAGAAGAATGGGAAACTCGTCCTTTTCGTTTGGAGACGCCATGTTCTTGACGAGCTTGCCAAGATGAAGTAGGACAAAGATGGAAAACGGTGAAAGTAAGAAGAAGACGATGACAGAGACTGTGTTGTGCTAGTCAAGGATTAATAGTTTTATAATGAAAAGGAAAACGTCGAACTTTGAAGGAATCTTGATTCGTTAAAGTGAAAAATAAATAAATAAATGTTACATACTGGATCTTCCTATGAACATGCATCAACGAAACTTCAAAAAGGTATTATCGTTTCACTAGAAAACCTCAAGAAGCTGCCTCTTTTGTGTTAGTTCAACATTTTTCATTTTTGTAACTATACTTTGCGAAATGGTTAAATCGTGTAATTATTTTATATGATAAACTTTAGAGAAAGCTGTTATGAAAAAATAAAATATGAAGTGTCAAGTGTGAAACTACTTTAAAAGGAATTAGATTGAATTCTCACCAAAGTCATGGCTTGGCTTATTCTAATGCAGTTAACTTTTTTAGATTATCATAACGTGGTTAGTACAAAGGGTTGTTCTTTTGTTCTTTGAATTCAAAATTCATTTGGTACAAAATATTAACTTTTTTTTTACAAAATATTAATTTTTAGAACACTGAATTTCCAAATAATAAATTTCTGGGGTAAGGCCATCACCAACTAAATATACGTATAATGTTCTAAATTTATGGTTATAAAAAAGGGAAAAAACACTCTTTCAAATTTTAACAGTATATAACTTAGGGTTATTCAATCCGGATATCGGTTCGGTTTCGGTTCGATTTTTTTAGTTTTTCGGTATTTCGATTAGTAAAATATAACTACCATTCTAAATCCATATTTACTTTGGTTCGGTTTATATACCGTCAGTTTTCGGTTTATTCGGTTTTATACCAAAACATAATTATTTAGTTTGGGATCATATTATATAAATTTTAGAATCATATTGTCATCCAGTCATTTACTAAAAAAAAATATTATATTTTCAAATAAAAGAAAGAAAAAATGCTTATACGTTCAGATGAAATAATCAAATCTAGAATTACAAATTAAAGCTTGAAATTTTGAAAATAAAAATACGAAACAAAAGAGAAGTATGAAAGAAAAGTTTTTCCACTCTTCCGTATTTAGTGTTCATCAAAGTCATGCTTTTTCAAGTGAAACTTTGTTAGTTTATAAATAAAGAAATAGTTGTGAAGAATTTTTTCTAGTTATTATCCATCAAATTTATAATTTTCACTTTAATTTAATCAATGCTAAAAGAAAGCAAAATGATTAAAAGAAGAAGACTGAGAAAATAATAAGTCTCAGGTGCGATGAATTTTTCTTTAATTATATTTTAAGTATTTTTCAAATTAAGATTCTTTATTACTATAAAAAATATGGTAATAATTATTAACAAAAAAATAACTTATATAACAAATAGATTTTCATATGAAGTTATAAAATACATACATATTTACATTTTTCTACTTTTGATCGGTTTTGTTCGGTTTATTCGGTTTAATCGGTTATAAACCAAACTATATCCAAATCCAACGGTTTTTATAAAATCATATCCATTAGGTTTATATGGTATATACCAAAACCAGAATATATTGTCTTTTTGGTTCGGTTCGGTTTGGTACAATTCGGTTTTACCATATTGGACATTGCCTATTATAACTTGTTGATAAAAAAAAACAGTATATAACTTAACCAAGCAAGGGTAATCTTGTGGTAAGAGAGAGATAAATGACTTGGGGTAAGGCTCTCACCAACTAAATTGTTATTGTTTTATCAGACGAAGATAAACTATACCCTAGTTTAACCAACCGAGGTAAAACTATATCTTATGTTTCATTACAAAATCTAGGTATGGACAAGTCGTTGGAACGTATCACTTGAACTTCAGCCCAATATCCTCAATTAAAAAAACAAGTGTATAACTTTTTGACATTAACTAAATAATTAATAATTCAAGAGTGTTAATAAACTAAGCCGCGTGTCTGACATTCAATTCTTATTACCCTCCTGTCCTGTCAGGTCCTTGAAGGTCATCATGCTTTCTTTTCTTCATGTAGTAGAAATAATAGATAATAGCTAATAACGTGTTACTTTTACTTTTTCAAAAAGGATCGTTTATTCATTTATATTTCTCTGCCATAAGATCAATAATTGACATTACTGATCTGGATTCAAAATTAAAATTTCCAATTCGTCACCAACTAACACATGCTATCGATTCTACAGTGTCTCTTCTTTCTGCCTTTTTACCCAATTCGAATCTCAAAATTCAAAATGATGAAAGGCTTTTAAGCC
This sequence comes from Brassica napus, assembly GCF_020379485.1. NCBI lineage: Eukaryota > Viridiplantae > Streptophyta > Magnoliopsida > Brassicales > Brassicaceae > Brassica > Brassica napus. The sequence goes on along the minus strand of NW_026016811.1, from coordinate 54,947 downwards.
CAATAGTAAATGGGCCGTAACGGCTAAACACAAATACTTTAGCCACGTGTTAACAAATGAGTGGTACAAAATCAAATGCTTGTTGCTTTGGCGGATTTTGCCTGTTATATGCTCTGCACTGATGCAAACGACCAGACGTGTCAGCTCTCTTCTCTCTCTGTTTCAAGGTTTGTATCTTTCTCCTTCCTACTATAAACCTTTCATTAATCTCCATGATCGTAAGATCTCTTTCTGTACATTTATTACGTTATTGGAAAAGCCATCAATGTCTATATCATGTCTCTGGATCTACGCATATTTACATTTTCCTTTATAAAACTGACTAACAAGAACAAGTATCTTTCAGGTTTGAAGAAGATGAAGAGCAAAGGAGCCATGGACGTCGTCACTCATCTTCCTCCACAGTTGCCATCTCTCTCCGGTACTATTCCTTTCTTTTTGGAGCTTTCCTCAATTTCAAATTTTCAAAAACAAAAGCATAATACAGTTGGACCCACTTTCTCTCTCTTTGTTTGTCTTCTTTCTCTCTCATCATTTCTTGTCTGAAAATGTTGGAAACAACAGACCTTGAAGCTCGGATGCAACTCCTGCGTGTGTCTGCTTTTGAAGAAAGCCAAGGAGACGATGATACATTTGCTCAACGTGCTGAATGGTTTTACCACAGAAGACCTCTACTTCTCTCCCTTTGTCTTGACCTTTACAACGGCTACCTCACTCTCCTGGGCCGTTCTCATCAAACCAGACCGAACCAGCAGCTTAAACACGCACCTTCTCATCCAAATCACCTCCTCCAAGATGACGAAGACTGCGTTTCAGAGGTTGATTCCGGTAGCGAGCTCAGTTCCGAGAGCACCTTATCCTTTCAACAGATGGAAGATCCTGCTGCGGTTTCAGAGAAAGTCGACGAGCTTGTGTCCCAACTTGTGACTGCAAACTTGGACAAGGAGATTCTGCAAGACGAGTTACTCAACAAGGAGGAGAAGTTTTGTGAAGCCGCCAAGACCATAGAGCTGTTGAAGAAGTTCGTCATGTTGCTGGAGATGGAGAAGGAAGTGGCTGTGGAGGAAAACGCTAATCTTGGATACAAAGTCACGTCTCTCTTGGAGGAGAACAGAGAGCTAGCCACTGAGGCGTTGTTCATGAAGAACGAAGCTGTTGGGCTCGCTAGGTGTGTGCTTAAGATGAGGGATGACCACTTCCACAAGGTCTGCATCCTCCAGGACCGCATCTATTCGCTTCAGGCATCGCAGAACTCCGAGCCTGTCTATGATAAGGTCTCAACCGGATGCTTTGGCCTGGATAAGTACAAGACCAAGAAGAAGAAGGAGAACAAAACCGAAGAGAAAAATGGATTCAAGTGGTTGAAGAAGCTGAACAACATTAACCTCTTCACAAAGTCCAGCCTTAACCCATCAGCTGCTCCATCATGCTGCACTTCTCAACTTGCCTAATTAATCTATCCTTTGTTGTATTAGTAAACTATGAACAATACATACATGACTATGTGTATGTTCTACCGCCTTGCTTTTAATGCTATTTAGTGCATCGTCCTGATGCACAGTTTGTTCTACCATGCAAACTATTTGTGACTCCTCAATCCACAAATGTATGGTTTACATGACTTAACTAATCTAGCAAACACAACAATGTCATGACCTTCCCATCCATACATGCTTACTGCTATAAACCTAGACTGAGCTTCAGAAAAAAAATAGAGAAAACAAAGGCAAAGAGATAACAATGCTTCATCAGGGAAGCTGGTTCTCCAGCTTGATGATACTCTCTGCCATTTTCTCTTTAACTTCGTTCATGCTAAAGTCTGAAGGAGCAAACCATACAGTTGGCGACAGCTCTGGCTGGGAACTCTTGACAAACTATACCAACTGGACACAGGGAAGAGAGTTTCATGTCGGCGATGTCTTAGGTAATTTCCCTAACTCCTAGCTTCTCTAGTAGTCCTTTGTTCCATACCATTTTGCAAGAAACTATGATCAGTTGTTTCCAACTCCATCCTGGCTAAAATCTGCCTCTCTTCTTCAACAGTTTTCAACTACAACAAGGACCAGCATAACGTTATGCAGGTTAACTCTACCGCTTACGCAGATTGTGGAAGAGATAATTACATCTCTCTCTTCACCAACGGCAACGACTCAATAATTATATCAGAGGTTGGAGAGCACTGGTTCATCTGTGCAATGTACGATCATTGTGAGAATGGCCAGAAGCTAAGTATTAATGCAACTCTTTGAGTATTGTTGATGAGTGATAATCAAAGATAGGAAGCTTGTTGTTTGTGCCATCTCTAGCACCAGAATAATGTCATATACTTGAATAACATCATCTGAATAATATAATATCATTAGCTTGAATAATATAGACAGCGTAATCTCATTACCACTTGATATACTAATGACACCTATAAACAACGTAATTTGGAACTCTTGAAAACCCCTCTACCCAAAGAAAGAGACATTATTGCAACGGTTTTGATAGAGAAAAGAATTGCCCTTAAAGTGACAGATATGTAGTGAGCTATATGCATTCAAAAAAACTCCAAATGTCAGGATTTAACTCACATCTGCTTCAACAGCTTTCTTTTGAAGGTTTGCAATCCGCGCCTGCAATGATAGTTAAAACACCAACCATAGGTTTCAAATAAGATTATGAGACTGTAAGAAACTGAAGACACCACTATGCTTAAATGATAAACAAAATGCGGACCTTGAATGATTTGGATCTGCGAAGGGTAGGATCTATCTCTAAACACTTGAAGTATGACTTCTCGGCGAGATCATATTGACCTTGTGCAACGTAAACATCACCTTGGCAAACGTAGGGCTGGTACATAAAAATAGAACCAACAGTAAGCTTTCCAAAACGAACATATAGAACTTCAAAAGAGCTACACATCTCTGAGTATTACCTCATAATAGTTAGGACCTAATGCTAGAGCTTGGCTTATATCTTCAAGAGCCCCAGAGTAATCAACCATTCCTAGTTTCGCCACTGCTCTACAATCCCAAGATTCCAACAATCTATGAATAACCAGTATCAAGAAAACCAAATTTGTACCTTCTTGTACCTGTGTTTGAAGATTCTATGCAGTCCACCGTATGGTTTCATCTCTAAAGCCTGCAACAATACACATCCTAGGTCAATCTCATGGAGAGGAAACTTGAGGCAAGTCTATACACTCTAGAAACCTGTGTGAGAAGCGACTCTGCTTCTTCGAAGTTCTCAGCTTCGATCTGAGAGAGAGCATTGTTGGTTAGCGCCAAAGCGGCGAGAGCCTCTGCGACGGCGGAGGAAGAGGAAGCTTCCCTGCCGTCGCCGCATAGGCTGAACAAGATTTCAGCAGCTCGAGAAGGCGTGGCGCAGTGACGAAGGAAGAGACCTTGAGGGAGAGCGACGAGGTTCGGACCCGAGCCGCATCGGCCGAGGCAGCCGCAGGGATTGACTTGGAGTTGGGGAGGTGCGAGGGACGTTAGCGTCTCGAGGATTTGGAATGAGCCTTGTTTTCGGCAGGTGCGGTTCGTGCAGACGCGAAGTTCCTTCGTCGGATCTGCTGAGCTCCGGCAGGTGAACGCCGGCAAAGCGACGGAAGCCATAACGATAAGGAAGAGAGTATCGAGGGCGAGAAGAGTTTTATTCGGTTAAAGATGCGCGCCTGAGACAAACCGAAACTTTAACCGGTTTAATCCGGTTTGATTTGGTTTAAACACGAATATTCGGTATCCGATGGAACCAAAACCAAGATACACCATTTTACACAATGTGAAGCATACAAAAGTAATTTTCCAGGCGTTTTACACGATAAATAAGAGAACTGAATTTTAGAAAAATCAGTTTAGACGTTGCCTAGCTGCCCTTCTTAGTCTTTTACAAAGCGTTTAATTACCGTTAAACAATTTTGTGCACATTATTCAAAAGTGTGTAACCGTATAAACTAACAGAAATTGTATTTACACTGATTTTCTAAAATGACTCGTAGACTGGAAGGACACAAGATGTGGCAATCTCTATTGTATGCAACATGATGACCATGGAGATTGAAGATAAAACCAAACAAGTCAGTAGCAACCATATATATAACATTCTAAGGTCTTTCACTATAATCATTGAACATATACAAAAGCAGGTAAGGAGACATCATTAAATCATGCTTGTGCATCGAACACAATCCACTCCCTCCATAGCTCCTGCACCTGTGACCAAACCACCTTGTAAAAACTTAAACTTCTTAGGTGTCACAGTTACAAGACCATTTGGGCCACTCTCCTTTTGAAAGCATTTACATAATCCACGCAACAAGTCCTCCCTTGAGTCATACATATTACCAAAGCAAGAAAAGGAATAAAGTTTATGGAGTAGATAATACGAAGCAATCGTTAGATGAGACATTTTAGAAAAGTGATTGTTGCAATCATTATGGACCAATCAATTGATATTGCTTGTACAACAATTCAAAATAATACACACTGGTGACTTTTATTGCTTTTTCTTTTGGTCCAAGATCTTTCTCTCCCATTGTACTTTAATGATTTAGTTACAAGCAACCAAGATTGAATATAGAAAAATATATATTGAAAGATAAAAGAAACATAGAAAAACAGAACAAAACTCCATTGTTGACTTTTGAGTTCATCATAACCCCATCTTTGCCAACCTGTTGACCATAACTAAAAGCCCACATGCTGATTTAAAGCTCCATCTTCTCCTTGTTCGTCTCTTCTCTTCTTCCTGTTTCATTCACATTTAAAGATTTAGAAACGTTAGACTCACTCACATATGGTAAAAGAATAAAAAGTTGTAAGCCTTTAAGCCTTACAGTCAAAAGTAGCCCAGCTCGAAGGTGGTGCAATGGTGGTTCTTCTATTCTGATACAAATCTCCAGAGAAAATCTCATTCTTTTGATTTGGCTTATTAACATTTATCCCCACTGGTAGAGGTAGAACATATACATTCTCCTTCATCTTCATATCCACCGAGCCCTGCATTGTCAAAAGAGTTAAATGAAATGATTCAATATCCTTCTAAGTCAGTTTTGTAAGATACCATACCGCACGGATTCTTGTTTCTGGTGGGGTTACTTCAAGAACGTGCTTAAGAAGGATATCTTCATCGAGGGAACGAGTTCTTGTTTTCGTTGGAGTCTCAGGCTTATGTCCTCTCTCTACCGAGTGACTAACTTTGCAGCTTAGCTGGTTAACTACAGGAGCCGGTTGTTTACCTCCCGGTGAAGCCCATTTCTTATCGTTGTATCTAAGAAGCACAAACAGAAGAAAACAAAAAGCTTTAAATTGTGTTGTAGCAAATGAGGAATGCAGCAAACACTTTGTAGCATAGAAAAGAATTAATTACTTGGCTCTTATAAATGCGTCGCTTGAACTTCTCTCGAAATGAGGAGGCAGTTCTGATTCCCAATACTGATTTGCCTTAGCATTACCGGTAGCTACAGACAAAGAGAACAAGATCAATCAATCAAGCTATGGGATTGATACTGAGTTTCAACTAAATGGGTTAATTATATTTACGGATAATGAATATCAACTAAATTAATATTAACTAATAAGAGGAGCTTACATTGCATGAAAGCAACCTGATCAGGTAGCCATGTATCCAGAGTTATAGACCTCACCTGTTTCCGAAAAAAAAAACCATCAAGATCACGAATGTGTCTGATGCATGTTTCAAACACAAAGAATTTAAAAAATAAAAAAAAGTAAAGAGGAAACCTGAGAGATGTGGACACCAAGGCTGCGATGGATTCCAGAACATTGCATACATATGAATATCCCAAGGTTCACACTTGCCCATCTTGGTGCCCTACAAAATAGATTAGATTATCAAACAAACAAACACAAAAACTCTAAATCATTATGTTGAATGAAGAAGAATAGTAGTATCTTCATGATGCTTACTTTGATCTACAATCAGCACATTCTCGATTGTCTGGATGCTTTAAAAGTGCTTCCAATATCTGTAGTAACCACACACACATGATTGGGTAAAGTAATGACGTAACCTTTTAGACGCGATATAGAAAAGATGGAGGAACCTTGGAATGCTTGGCGTTGAGCTCCTTGGAAACAGAGGCCTTCCCGTTCATTCTGATGTGAGAATAGAGAGAGAGGGGAGAGGGAAGCAATTGAAAATGAAACAAAAGTTTGTAATAGAGAAGGAAAATGATCTCGAGGAAGAACGGATTTGAAGGAGACAAGAGGGAAAGATCAAAGAGCGAGAGAGAAGAAGAAGGGTGACGGTTTCTCGTACCCTTTTTATATCTGTGACTTCGACACCTCATCTTTAATCTCTCTCTCTCTATTTTTGTTTAATTATGGAAACACAATTAATAATGGGAGGAGAAGAAGTTGGGAGAAAGTGAAGGGTCTGAAATGAAAGAGACTAAAATGAAATCCCAAGGTGATGAGAAAGTGAGGGAAAACTTTTTTTCTTTTTTTTTATAGGAACGGAAATCAAATTTCAAAGGATTCAACATGGACTCCTTCTTTAAATGTTCTGACAAATCAGATATAGCTTTATGCTGCTTTGTTACTTCAAATTATGTGTCGATATGTCTGTAAACAGTTACTTGTCTGGAATTTATGTTGTTAATGGTTTATAAAATCAACACCATTTTAGGCTCTTCTAAACAAATCCTTAACTCATCCATGTCCAACAAGCTTGGATCTTAATAAATATCTTTTATATAAACGGTATCTTGAGTGCTCTCCAACAAAGTGAAAAAAAGTTTCAACCGTTTTTTAATTATAAGATAATACTAACTGAAGATAAGAAAAAAAAAATATCTGAAAAACCAATGGTGTCTATATTTTCCTCTTCCAAATGGCACATGCAACTCAATATGAACTCAATGAAAAATACAAAATAGAGAAAATGACCAATCTGTATATATTCCATAAACACTACAATCTAATTTACACGTGAGGACCACACTTTAGATTTTTATAATAAGAAAACACTACCAGTCACAACGGTTCAATTTCTAAAAATGTCATTTTTGACAATTTTCTTTGCAAACAAACAAAAAAAACAAACTGATCTTTAACCAGTGGAGCTGTGATTGTAAAAGCGAGAACATTGTATAGCAGGCCTTGAGAGCAGAGGTGCAACTTCTATCGGACACGTGGACAAACCAACAACTGGATCCGTATCCATACAGTTATACGACAAACAGAGCGAAACAGAGTCCGGTAGTTGAGATCCAGAGTTCCACGGGAATCTCGTTAAGTAGTTATGTTGCAAGAAGAGCGTTTTCGTCGTACCGTTGACCAAGCTCTTGATGTACTCCTCTGGAATCTCTCCTGTGAAACGGTTATTGTTCAAGAAAAGAGACTCTGCTCCGGCGAGGGAAGGAGGTAACTCGCCGGAGATAGAGTTATGGCTCAGATCAACGACGGAGCCCTGAGGTAACATTAACAGTGACGTGGCGTTGATGGATGTGAAGTTGTTTCGTTGTAGGAACATTGATGTGGTTGTGGAGCCAAAGAGTGATTGCGGGATCGCTCCGGTGAACCGGTTCATGCTGAGATCGATGTACGTTAGGTCTGTGAGTGGCTCCAAGGGGATGATTTCGCCGGAGATTGAGTTTCCGGCGAGGGATAAGTACCGGAGAGTGGTGGGGAAAAGAGGTGGGAGTTGGCCGGAGATTTGGTTCATCTTTAGGTCTAAGTGAAGCAAAGGGCTAGAGACAGGTTTAACGTTGTCGGAGAAACGGTTCGAGGCTAAGACAAGGACTTTGAGATGAGGAAGTGTGGTTAGAAACGGAGGGAGAGAGCCTGAGAGTTGGTTATAGCTGAGGTCAAGAGTGTGGAGGTACGAGAGAGATGAGAAAGAGTTTGGTATAGGACCGGTTAAGCGGTTTCTGGTTAAGGAAATGACTCGAAGGAGAGGGAGGGTATCGAACCGAGGAGGGAGAGGTCCGGTGACTAAACCGGGGTAGAGAACGAGTTGGGTCAAATGGGTTAGGTTGGAGATGGAAGGAGATAGTGAACCGGAGAGGTTAGGGCCGAGAGATAAGGCGGAGACACGGCCGAGGGAACTGCAAGTGAGGCCTGAGAAGGTGGAGCAAGGGTCAGGGGTTGTGAAGTCCCAAGTTGAGAAGAAGGCTGAACCGGGCATGTCGGTTAAGGAGTCTCTTATGGATTCAAGAGCAGCTTGGTCTGTTGGAGCTAAGGAAGAGAAAGTGGAGTGGACGAGAGTGAGGAGAAGTAAGAAGAAAGTGTAGTTCATGTTTTGATGTTTTTTTTCAGTATCTTTTTTTTTTCTCTTTGAAGTTTGGTGAGAGTGTTTTGTATTTAAAGAGAGGGAGAGAGGGGAGCGCGTGGGAGAGGGTAATAATGAAGTCAGAGAGAGTGTGTGATAGTGAGTGAATGTTAACGTTATGGATTCTTGTTAGAAAATGTGTTTGTTAATTTATTACGCCTCTTTTTGACTCTTGTCGGTGATACTGGCGGTTGTATTCTCTTTTTGCATTCAAAACTCCTCAGAGGAGGTAACTCAAAGATGGAGCAGGTTCATCTAATCCTGAAAGTCAAGTTCGATTGAGTTTTGGATATACATAGAAAGTTATCAGAAATATACAAAAAAAATTAATAAAATTTCGGTTTATTTGATTTTATTTTCCTTACATTATATCCAGTACTAGTTGAATTGTTTGGTATACAAAATTTCCCTAATAGTAATAACACAACACACAATTCAATTCTTGTACTATATTTAAGACTTTTGGAACTTACCGACAAATTTGTTTGAAATTCGGCTACTCAACTAAACTAGCACATATACTAACACATTAAAGTTCCAATAATATCACCTATCAATACTGACTTCAATATAGACAGTTTCGGATGCCTGTACGTCCTAACCAAGTCCAAAAACATCTAATTGTTAGTTATAACTTAGTTAGAATGCCCATGTCTACATTAAGGAGTATTTATTCCTTGATGTGTAAACGAAAATCATCTAGGCATGTTATAGCCAAAATGAGATTTTATAAAGTCTTGCGAAGAAGATACATGTAATAGACTAACGCCAAACTCTATTAACCTAACGTTACAAATTGAAATTCCAACAAGTCTCATATATTATATCCTTAATCTCCAAATCAATCCATTTATAAGTCTCTATCATCCAAGAAAGATCATTTATGGAATCTTGATGTTGCATGTGTTGTATGAAAATGAAACTGAGACTTCAAGCTTCCAAATTGCACATTAATTTTGTAATAAGACAAAGGACAGGGCACAACTTAAAGAAAATAAAACCCTGATAATACTAGACTTGCAATTCACGCAATCTAAAACTCTAAAGGAACAGAGGTCCAATTTGGAACATAGGCACAGTGAGAAAACCAAGTGATCCTAGATGCAAGGCTGTTTAGGTCAGCACCTATATGAATCTTATTGCACGTATCTCCCTTCACAATATAGATGCAAGGCTTTCCACTTTCATCGTCCCCACAACACATGACTAGTGTCTTGTCATAGATGAAGTAACTAACACCATAAAGCTTATTAAACAACTTTGGCAAGTTAGTTGCTGTTAGAGTCATCAACTTCATCCACACCACTTCCTCTGTATAATCAATCTTCCTCTTCGTTTCCCAAATATCAATCTTCCTTGTCAAATAGCATTGCATTAACAACGAAAACCGATCTCCTTTGAAAACCGCGAGGACATGCTCATCACAAGAAGGGCTTTCTTGAAACGGAAGGAGACAGACGGGTTTGAAAATCTCACTAGAGAAGTCAAAGCTTTGGATGAAATACTCACGAGTTTGGCGATTGCAAGCAATCCAATACAAATTTCCATTCAAAGACACCTGTGAACTTTTAGCTGTTTCAGACATGGGCATGTCCTCGTCAGGTGTATCAATAAACCTCAACGTTTGAAACGCACACTCGTAGATCACAACTCTGTCAGGGTATACATTTATCTGGCCTTCGGGTGGACTTCTAAAATATTCCAACATCTTGTAAACATTATTGTCCACAACCTCCATGGAAACTCTCTGGAGGTAGCTATTAATTGTCTGGACTTTGGAAGGACATCTCATATACCCTAACATCTTGTAAACCTTTTCAGGCCTACTATTGTCGTACCCTAAACCCAAAAACATCGAAGTGTTTGTCCACAACCAAGTTGATCCACTTAACCTGTCTCAGCCATGGATTCCAGAGTGATGTCTTCTTCTCCCAAGGGCGTGGATAGTTAAAAAACAAGAACTCATCGCATGTAGTGATGTTTGCGTTATGCAAACATGAACCAAGGCGAGAGGTGTGTCGCTCAAGCAACTTCATAGTTGGATCGGTGATGTCTATCGAATAAATGGTGTGTTTGGTCAGGAGGATGAACTGAGGACGGGGGAGGGACAGGTGGTTGTAGATGAAACTCCTGTCGTTGAAAAGAGAGTTCCATTGTTTGCATACGGTTCTGAACCGAACGAGAACTTTAGGTGGAAGACGAGTGAGTATTTCTTCCTCCAGTTCCCATGGAAGCCTAGCTTGCGGAGGAGCCATTAGGAGTTTTTGTTTTTGTTTTCGATTTAGTTACTAAAATGTATTAGCTAGTATAGGATCAAATATATACTTTACCTTAGGAATATAACAAGAAAGTTTTTTTTTTGGAAACTTATTAGTAAAACTTGAAGAATAATCTTGGGAACCAAGTAAAACTTGAAAAACAAGTAAAATGATGATTTATTACAAACGAACTTAATAATGGACATCAGCAAATATGAACTTGATTGATTATATCCGAATACATGTTTACATTGCACTAAATTTAATCAATTCGGTACTGAATTAAAATATCAATCTGTTTTTAAATGAAAAAAATTGGTGGTTTGATTTTGGTTTTAAATCTCAAGTCCATTTTCATGTCCATAAATCTAATGACAACCGTTATCTCTTTTCATGTATTTCAAAAGTTGGAAAAATTCACTGATGAATGAATGATCAAACATATGGTAGTGAAACTAGTTACAGATTCATTATGCCAAACACTATTTTGTAACTCCATCATCTATAAAAAATACATGAAAAGAACACAGATTGAAGAAACACCAGTAAGCTCTATAATCATATAACAATGCAGTGAATGAGTCAGCTTCAGCTTCATTCACAGTTCCATAAATTAACTAAACCTCTCTACTCTTCGACGACGCAGCTCATCCAAAGGAATATCACTAGAAGAAGAATGTGTCTGTCTCTGGTTCACTGACCATCCGTTTCCTCTACCTCGTCCCAAGCCACACATCTCACAAACACTTTGCAAACCAGAATTGTCATAAGTACACGACTGGCATCTCCAGACACCATTCTGGCCTCTCCCCACTCGTCCTCTCCCTGTTATCCTCCTCCTCCGAGACCTAACCAAACTGCTCAGAAACCTCAATGGCCAAGTCACGGCTCGAGTAACACCTCTAACAACCATACTCACAGGGTCTAAACCTGAGTGAGAAGACCTCTTCAGCTTCAAGTAGAGAATCCCCGCAAGAATCCCACCCAAATGCCCAAGAAACGAAGCGCTAGGCATAAACATCTGCACAAGAACCAACTCCGCCCAAGCAGCATACTTAGTCGGAACTAAGATCCCATACACGCTGGTGTAATCCTCATCCCGAGAATTGAGAACAACTTTCAAAGCAAAGATGACGCCAGAGAACCCCACGGAGTACTCACTGTAAAAGGCTCTTTCGTAGTCGAAGAACACGTGGAGAGACTTGGCTAACAGCAACGTGACTCCTTGGGACATACCGAGAAGCGCAAACACCATCGAAGCGAACTCGCTGCTTCCCATGGATGTCTCCAGCTTGATACCTTTCCAGAGAAGAGACATCATGTTGTAGGCTAAGTGAGGCTCGTCTAGATGATAGAAGGGTGATAGAAAGAATCGTTTCAAGTCCTTGTGCTGTAAAAAGTCACAAACTTTGGATTCTTCTAATCTCAAATTCTCTCAAGAAATTACAATAAAGAGAATCGAATTTTTGAGGTTTACCTTGAGGATGAGGTTTGGATTGAACCAGACCTCGTTGATGTGAGGGATGAACGGATCGATGAAAGACGGTCTGAGATAGACGAGTGTGTTGGCGGCTAATAGACCCGCCGTCACCGGCGGTTTCCACGGCAGTCTGTAGTACTCAGCGACGGTGCTAAGGGCAAGAAGAGGAAGCATCCCTCCGCTTGCTCTTCTTCTTCCTTCAACAGAATACGCCATTGATTGAAGCTTCGAGATGGTTCTTTCCTTGTGATCTTCTTCCTCGAAATCTCTCTCAGATTCCTAATCTCGTTTATTACATGGAGCAGTTTGGTCTCTACGAAAACAAATTCTCCAGACGCTTCTTTACATATGGGACCCACCTTTTGGTTTCGGATACTTCTGTTTGTTCGGGTTGGTTATTCTCGGTTAGTTCGGTTTGGCAACAATTTCACTTAGTAAACCGAAAAAGTTAGATTTCTGGTTAATTTAGATTTTTAAAATCTGAACCAAAACAACTGAATTTTTGGGGTTTTGGTTAGATTTCGATTTAGTTTCCTAAAAACTCATATATTTTTGGTTATATTCATTATTTTTGGTTAATTTGATTAAAATTCAGTTTAGTGATTTATGTTAACTTTGGATAATACTATTTCAAAAAATATTTTAAAAATTAAACCAAACTGAATACCAAAACATTTTTTAAAATCCCACCAAACTAAACTGAATTCAAAATCGTAACAAAACCGAAAATTCCGGTTAGGTTAGACTAATTTGGACAAAATCTGCAGCCTGCTATTGAGACAACTTTTAAATTGTGTTTAATTAGATTAAATATAGGGTTAGTTTTGGGATTATGAGAAAAATTATACTATTGAGACAACTTTATGTTGGTTTTATACCAAGGGGACAACAACCTTATTTTTTTTGTTCTCTTTTAGTAATTTTCCCAATTAGTAATTGACTTTAAAAAAACTGTTCTCCAAAAAATAAGAAAAAGTAGTGGGCAAGATGCAGATGACCAATTAGAGCCTAGGACCAATGAATATTTTTTTTTTTCATCTTATTAGTTTCTTATAATTAGTTTATTTAGTTTCTAAATCAAATAATAATTCTCTCTAAACTGTATTTTAATATTTATTTCAATTTCTATTTGAGTGTAAAATTATGTTTGGATGAATTTATTTTTTAAAATGATATATAGAATATATATTATTTTATACATCAGTTATCTTCAGATATAAATCAGATAATTTGGATAAATTTTAATATTTTGGATAAAAACTATTCGAGTAATTTGGTTCTTTAGGATAATTTAGATATTTTAAAATACTTAAGATAATAAAATATTTTAATTACAATAATTTATTAAATTACCTTGATTTGTATTTGTTCTGTTTGATCTGCATTTGTTCTGCTTAATCTACGTTTTTGTTTGATTTTTTGTTTGATCTGCGTTATTTGATTTGAGTTACCCATTCAAAGCCTAAGTCTTTTGTCTTTCTTGATTAAACTCTATGCAGTCTTTACCTTTTGTCTTTCTTGATTGTGCAAATCTCAAATCACATTTTATCCACGATTTTTTTTTGTTCACCAAAGTCTTAATTACAAATTAAACGATTACATGGATAGTAGCAACATCGTACAAACCACAATGTGCGATCCAAAAGATTAAACCGAAGACATAAAATTCATAAGAGTACAAAGATAGACAATGCTATGCTCAAAATGAATGTTCTTTGTATGCAAACAAAAGATAAACATACAACATTAGATTAGTCAAATGGTTTTCTCATCTTAGTGATTGTCGTCAGCTTTAGGCCTAGTGTTAATAAGCATTTTGCGAAGCATTGTGTTCTCGTTCATCAAAGTAGAGATCTTCTCCTCAAGCTCATCATTGTTGTTCTGCAACTCGTTAGCTCTTGATTCCATATCACTCACATACACTTTCTTCCTCTCCCTCGCTTCTTGTGCCGATACTCTATTCCTCAACAATCTGTTTATTTCATACCAAAACCAACGCACATTCATTATCACTTCTTTCACGTTTCAATTGCATAATTCTAGTAAAAATGACTGATTCATATTTCACCTCTTGTGGCTTCTGTATTCTTTATCGACTGGGTCTCGTCCACGGCCCCGCTTGGCGGTTGAAGTTACGTTTTGGGTCTGGTCAATCTCCGGTTTGTTGACTCCGTCGTCGGCGTTGCTGCTTAGAACACATGTTGATCCAGCTGCTTCCATGTCAGGAACCATCAACAACTCCTCCTCGTCACTCTCCTCTGAAAATTATACAAACCCATTTTCTTAAAACCAAAATAAATAGGAAAAAAAAACAAAATTTTCATTAAAAACAAGTAAACAACTACCAGTTTTGTGCTTCTTGGGGGAAGAAGAGGAACTAGAGTTCCCATTGGGTCGTTGAAGAGACATCAATATATTTTACTTGTCTTTTCAGATTTTGCTGAAGACCAGAGTAGTAGAGAGAGTAAGATGTTAAAGAGAATACCGAACCAATGAAATGGCTTCTCTTTCTCTTCTTTGGGACCACTGCAAAGTCTGAAACCAATCAAACACCACCATATAACTCTACAACTCGTTTTGACATAAAAGTCTTGAAAATGTTATGTTTGGCTTATAGAAGAACACGTATGTTCATGCAAGACCACAAGTGCAAGAGTCTCTCTCAATCCAATGGTCGAAATTAACAGAGCATATATAATGTATCTCCGTTTTCCTTTTTACACTATACTACCTGATTGAGATTCTAAAGTCTTTGATTGTGACCACAATTGATTGTTCTGTTTTTGCTTTTAAACTTTGTTCATGATTTCTTGTGGAAACAAAGCTTTATTGACAGAGCGTGTGGGTTTTAAGACCATAATTACTGTCTAGAACAATACAAACGTACTACAGACAAAGTCAGAGACTATGTGCGTGTATTTGTTTGCATGGCGTAGAAGGCATGCACAACACACTCATCATGTAGCCATATATTGATGATAGTCCGATATATACCTTGTTTGGTTTCTATTCCTTGCTTTTGTGAACTTAATTTATACCATTTACTTGACCAAAAAAAAAGTATACCATTAACTTTCTTTTGTACTATTTTTAATAATGGGATGGATTCCGGATCAAAACCAGACCAGTCCCAAGGCTTGTTGAAGTGCGGCTATTCTTACCACTCAAATTGAACACTAGCTTAGTAAATTGTGGAACTCGGTTCCTAGTTTTTATCTACGACGAGCTAGCCCACTGTACACAGAAACAAACCACCAGACCACACCTTATTGGTTATGAATTTTATTGGTAATTAACACCGTGGTGGAATAAGTTAGCAGATGTTCAGGTTTTGTAGCAATTATAAAGATTTTATAATCGTAAGTATTAGTATTCTAAAAAAAGAAAAAGTAAGTATTAGTATTCTATTTTAGCTAACAATTTTAATAATTTTCCTCTAGGAATATCAAGAAATTTATAGGCTTTATCCATAATGAATCCTGAATTAGACCATCTCCAATGGCTTACTCTATTTTTTAATCTAAAATATAGTAACTTTATAATAGAGTAACTTTATAATAGAGTTTGAATTTATTCCAATGGTACTCTATTTTAGAGTAAAAAAATAGAGTGATGAACAAAAAAAAAAACAAATTACTCTATATTTGGAGTAAATCTATTTTTCACTCTATTATAGAGTGAAAAATAGAGTACCATTGGAGTATTTTTTACTCTAAACTCTATTTTATAGTGAAAAATAGAGTGGGGTTGGAGATGCTCTTAGAGCATCTCCAACCCATTGCTATTTTCACCTCTATAATAGCATTTAGAGGTGAAATTGCTCCAACCCACCTCTATTTCTTCTTCTATAATAGAGATCTTTATTTTTTCCTCTATTTATAGAGGAAGAAATAGCATTCTTCTATTTTTTACTCTATATTTTAGAGATTGCTATTTTAGGGGAATACATTGGAGCATATCTCACCTCTATTAGACCATCTCCAATGTATTTCTCTATTTTTACCTCTAAAATAAAGGAACTCTATAATAGAGGTGGGTTTTACTCCAATGTATTTCTCTAAAATAGAGATCTCTACATATAGAGCAAAATATAGAGAAATGTTATTTCTTCCTCTATAAATAGAGGAGAAAATAGCAATCTCTATTTTAGAGGCAAAAATAGAGATGAGTTGGAGTGATTTTGCCTCTAAATGCTATTATAGAGGTAGAAATAGAGGTGGGTTGGAGATGCTCTAAATAAAGTTTCCCTATTTTAGCAAAATATTACCGTCTCCAATGGCTAACTCTACTTTTTACTCTAAAATAGAGTAACTCTATAATAGAGTTTGAGTTTGCTCCAATAGTATTCTATTTTAGAGTATAAAATAGAGTGATGAACAAAAAAAAAACAAATTACTCTATATTTGGAGTAAACCTATTTTTTCATCCTATTTTAGAGTGAGAAATAGAATACTATTGAAGCATTTTTTACTCTAAACTAGGGTTTGGTCCGCCCTACGGGCAGGTTAGTCTCTAAAAAATACGTAAATATATCATTAATGTTAATGAATGTTTCTAATTGTATAGCTTTCTTAAGATTTAATGAATTTACTGAATTTTTGTTTTGTGAAAATATAATTTTATATTTAAAAGCATGCATTTGAAAAGTGTAATTCTAATTATCAAAAGTATCATATTCTAAGAATGAAACCTGAGCATTACAAAAATTATTTTATATATTTGGATGCCGGTTTATAATGCATGTGTATTTTTAAAATTAACAGGATGCCTTTCCCTGTCTGTCTTCACGCTTCTCTTCAGCCTCATAACATCTAAAAAGAAGAATAATATTTTATTAATCAGTAATATTTTTATTTGCGATACAGCATTAATTTTTTTCTATAAAAATCAAATAGAAGAAGAAAAAAGAAGAGCTCTCACCTATCCTAAATCCGTTGGTATTCTTAATAAATATATTGTACAAACAAACTATTGTTTTGTTATACTGGAGTTATCTTTATATTTATTTTTTAATATTTCAATATATTAAAATTTGATAATTTTTCTTATGTCATCATAATATGACAATTAAAATATTTATTTGTGTAAATCCATTAAAATAAAAACAATTTAAGCATTAGTTTACAACATCACGTCCCAAAAAATGACAGAATTTGTATTTAAAAAAAAATTGTATTTTGTATTGACATAACCAACATCAATCAAACTATAAATATTATGTGTAGCATGTGTCATGGATTGTGAATTTATGTATATACAAACTTGTTTCTTCTGTTGTTTATACAGTTTGGAGGATAAAAGAGCAAATGAACGAAAGATAACTAACACAACAGTGGCGTGGTCATGTGATCAGGTTGTAGGAGATATTCATTATGCGGTTCATACGGTAGTTCATAGTGGTGCCCTTCTTCTCCGCCGTGACTGCCGGTGAGATCTTC
Organism: Brassica napus; assembly: GCF_020379485.1. Classification (NCBI taxonomy): domain Eukaryota; kingdom Viridiplantae; phylum Streptophyta; class Magnoliopsida; order Brassicales; family Brassicaceae; genus Brassica; species Brassica napus. The sequence continues at coordinate 37,485 of NW_026016811.1, read as the reverse complement.
AATTTGAGAATTTCAACACTCTGTTCCATCTTTTTCTGCAATTTCACTGCAACATCTTGCGTTCTTTTTCCGATCATGTGTCTTAACTTCTGCATAGAAAGTACCAAGAACATGTATTGTGGTATTAGTATCACATTCTTTACCCACCGAAAAGATCAAAAGATCAACAAAAGTATGAACCAAAAGTATTCTACCGACCAAGTTTTTTTTTCAAAATAAGCAATTCATTGTATAAATCATCAAAACCATATGATAAATGTGAGAGATCCCAGAATGCCACCCAAAGAGAAGCAACAAATTTGTTATTGGGATGCTCTTTATCCAGTACTAACACATAAAGCTTCGGTAGAAACAATAAGGGAACAAAAAAAAATCAGAACAACCAAATCGAAAGGAAAATAATCACAACAAATATAAAAAGTTTTGAACTATTATCAAAACAGATATCAGGTTGTTGATTTTACCGGAAGGTGGAGAGTGGCACAGAGGAAGAAGGGAGACTGATTGAGTGGAACCAGTGCGAGCATGTACTTCACGCGGTTTCTGACTCCCAAAGCCGCCGTAGCCGCCGCCTGAATCACCATCTACGTAGTATTGACATGCTGATCACCATCGACAACATGGCCACTGCTCCCTTCAATCTCGTTAACGCTTCTTTATGTTCGCTTGAGTTCCTCTGTAATCAGAGTGATTCCAAGATGATCTTGACTGTGATGGCACCGCTCGGAGCGTGAGTTCGCCATTTTATTGGAAAAAAAAAACTTTTCAAGTAAACTAACCTTTTTATAGTTGTAGATGCACCGCCTTGAACAGAGGGAAGAGGGAAGAAGCATTGAAGGAGAAATCGTGGTTGCACTGAATCAAAGGAGTTAAGAAAGGCATTAATGACAGTGAATCAATTAACCTTATAGCAGTAGAGGGGATAAGAAACAAAGACGAAACGACACCAATACATCTCGATCTAGTGTAAGGAGGATCACATAAAAAAATAAGCACTTACGTCCCTCAGTATGCTTCCATAGCCATTCTGAGACAGCGGAATCATAAGCAGCAACATGCTGAAAGGCCTTCAACGCAAGTTTCCTGCGGAATTGTTGGTCGTTCTGACCTCTTTTGAGATACTCCAAAACAGCTTAATAATCCTCTGAATCGACAACGATGAGGACATCTTTGTGGTTCTGTCCAACAACAATTATCATCAAGATATGAATATAAGAAATAAGTTTCATATGCACATACGTATACCTTAGCAGCTGCTCTAATCATAGCAGGACCACCAATGTCGATGTTCTCAATCCCATCCTAAAAACTGATCCCACCTGAATACTACAAATAACTTGTCTCAACCTTAGAAAATAAAAGGCTAATCAAATGTGTCCAAACTCACCAATTCCATTCTCATTAAGAGCTTCCATATGATGCTCCACATCTTTTCTAGCAAGGATACCACCGTGTATGTTTGGTTGCAAAGTCTTCACACGGCCATCAAGCTGAATGAGAGCTAAGCTTAATATACCAAACTACTGCTTAATCATTACCACCAGCTAAATATTGAAACTTGTCATTTCAGGGAAATGAGTAAGCGTCTCCACTTTGGTGACAGAGACTCCAGCATTCTCCAAGGTAGAGGCAGTTCCTCCAGTAGAAACAATAGTGTATCTGGAGATGAAAAAAAGAATCATTTTTCAATCCATACACACTTATTAGGACAGAAACATAACTAAAAATTATGAAATAAGACATACCCTGACTCTTGAAGACCGTTGCCAAGAGTAGTTAAATTCTTCTTGTCATATAAAGATATCAAAGCTTGCTTCTTTCCTGATGTACACACGCCAATATATTAAAAACTTTATTGTAAACAAAATATAATTGAAATCAATCTCTGAATATGAACTTGCAGGTTAACACAAAAAAACAAATCAGAGGAGGCCGAGGACTGTGGATGACTCTTTAGAGCTGTCTGAGACTCTGACATGGCTCGGACCGCAACGAAACTCGGACGCATCAACTTAGAATAGACATGCTGCTTCTAGACAAAATCAACAATAGCAGATATGAGAAATAAAGACACTAAGAAGAGAAACACGTCGACACAGGGAGAGGAGAGAACTCACAGGCTGAGCAAAACGGAAAGGCGCGACGGTCTTCCCATGCAAATAGCCGCAGAGAATATCGCCAGAGCGAGCACTCACGGAGGTGGCGGCCGAGCTGAGCATATCTGGAGAAGATTAATGGAAGAAGCAGGCTTAGGTTTAGGAATTATATTTTTAACCGCCCAAAAAAAAAGATTAAAACCCAACATTAGGTATCCACAGAAAATAAGAATTAAAACCCACTTCTTGATGACTTGACACTTTGATTGGCCCTGATTATTTTGACCATGTGGATAGTCTTAGGAAGCTTAAAAATAGCTTCTTTTATATAGTGGGATTCTAATTTTAAAGTGAAAATAGAGTAGAGTTGGAAATTGTTAGATGGCTAGATTAAATGCGACTAACTTTGGTATTTTGGAGCTTTCTGGCGGGTTTAATAAGAAAATAAGGTTTGAAATCTCTGTTGGTGATTTATTAATGCTGGTTAAAATAATCTTCTTTATCACTCTTACATGATATTATACAAAATTAACGTACATAAACTTTTTGTCGTATTATCTTTCAAGATTCAGGACTAATACACATTAAAAACCTATGGCCTGTCGACCTTTGGTTTGTGCTATTTATCCGTTTTCTTCTTTATATTGGATCATGAGTCAGAGTATGTGTAATGTGTATCACCCAAAGGGATCCCCGTGCCTTAAAATCAACTAAAATAATTTGATGTCACTTTTTGACGAAGTACTATCCAAATGATTGATTTTCATCAGCAGCTAGCAGACATTCATTTTGTTTGTAGGACTATATATATGATTTGATTATATGAAGTTGTATGCAAACGTGGAGATATGATTGCATCTTTGTCTATGCATGAACATGCCACGTTAATTTAGGAGTACATCTCATGATAATGATCTCTCTTGCTATAACTTTTTGGCACAATACTATTGCATGCCTCTATATATTACTTCCATAAACGTCTAATCTACGATAGTCACAAAGATGTAATTAAGCTACAAACTAAACGGTGTTGGTTTTCTTGTTCTAGCATTATAAAGTTAATCTACGATAGTCACAAAGATGCATGCATGAAATCGGTCTTAATATATAGTTAAGTGATGTCAAAATTTTGGGTCTCTTTGAAAATAACGTAAAAGAAATATGTTTTTGTTCTTACTTATGATACCGACTAACCATTAGACAAACTCTTCTTACTCGAGATAAATACTAATTAACTCTTTAGACATGTCGTATATGAAAATTAAATAATTGATTATATTACCTAATTATTACAAGCATAAAGAGGACTAGACATTCATCATTAGACTACTAGACATTCTAAAGTTATTTATATCGAAATTCTCAGAAGAAGGATCCCTAGAGACAGACATGCATGTCCAAAGACAGATCGTAAAATAACTCATAGGAGTCTTAACGATCCAACATTCAAGGTAGGCTTTATAAGAAAGCAACTATTAGAATAAACTATTACATTTCCCATGATGATTAAAGATCTAATATTATTATCAAAACAGCCAATAAACACTATGTAATGTAAAACGTCTACATTATATTTTAAGTTATTATAAATTAATGAAAGTATTTTGAAAACAAAAGGTAAAAAGATTGGGCTCCTAAGAGAGACAAGCCAGAAAGCTAAAGAGACATTAACAGGAAACGTATAGTTAAAGAAAAGAGCACTGTCTGCTCCACAAAAACAACATACACAAAACTCTTCAGGTCTTCTTTATTTTTATTGGTTCCGCAATTTTCTATGGTCTGTAACATTAATGTGTCACAGCGACAATTGAGTTTTCATATCAACAGAATGGTCTAAAATTTATCCCCAAGTTCATAGTCTATAGACTCAGTTTTCAAATATTGATGTACGAAAGTGAAAGTGAAAGTGATGTGATGCTCAGTTTCTGTTTAAGGCTAGACAATAAAGCCTTTTGGCCCTTTTATCTCTCCTAATTAAAGAATCTGAGCTGTTGAGAGATTTAAATCAAAGCCTTAACATTTTAGCTCCAACACCATCTGAACACACCTTCCTTGGATTCATCCTTTTTATGGAAACTTCGAATCTTACATGTAAACAAATGTTAAAGCCATAATCTTATGTTTTACTATTTACAAGCTTCAAAGGCCTAAACATGTGAGTTTGTTATCTAATCGGGTAATTATCACAGTGGTTATCAAAAATCATGTGTGTTCATATATAGAAAATGTTTAAAGTTCATAGTTAAAGTGGTGAACCCTTAAGCTTCAATATTTATTTATAGCAAAATTAAATAAGTCATTTTAAAATAAACCTATGCAATCTCAACACGTACTAGTCTCTAATTTGTTTACCAAACAGATAGATATATAGAAAGAGAGAGAGAGAGAGAGAGACATGAAGAGCACTCTCAAGAGAGAATATAAGGAATCATGCAGTTACAGTTGTAGGTGAGAGGTTACACAGCTTCAAGGTCTAATCAATGGAGAATTCTAACTCATATTCTCCTTATTCCTCATCCTCCGTAGACAGTACTAAGCCTTCACCTTCTGAATCTTCTGTTAATCTCTCCCTCAGCCTCACCTTTCCTTCTACTTCTTCACAAAGGTCTTCTCCACATCACAACTCTGTTTCTATGTTCTGTTTTTCTCTGTTTTTTAGTTCACATTTGAAGTTTCTTGTATTTATTTATTTTTTTTGTAGAGAGACAAGCCAAGATTGGCCCCCTATAAAACCTCGTTTAAGAGACACACTAAAGAGTCTTCGTCTTCGTCTTCGTCAACGCGGCTACAACACAGCTCTCTTTGTTAAGGTTTATATGGAAGGTGTCCCCATTGGGAGAAAGCTTGATCTTTCCACATTCTCAGGTTACAAGAGTCTATTAGAAAATCTGTCTCACATGTTCGATACATCAGTTATCTGTAAGTAAAAGTCGTGGAACAAAACATTTAACTAAATCTGAATACTTTGAAGAATGTCCATACATTGTCTTTGGTTCTAGCAGGTGGTACTCGAGATAGAAAACACCATGTTTTGACATATCAAGACAAAGATGGAGACTGGATGATGGTCGGTGATATTCCATGGGAGTAAGAATCTTGAATCTCACATACATAGTTTTCCATATTTGGTATATTTATCTCTGACCTGGTTCGATGTTTTTTGGTTCAGTATGTTTCTTGAAACCGTGAGAAGACTGAAGATCACAAGACCGGAGAGGTGTTAAAACTCTGTTTCCACAGTTTTGAGAGATTTAGGCATTGAGGAAGAGTCTTTACATGTGGGACAGAGCTAGCTCTTGATGCATATCAGCAACGGCGACCTTAAAGAACTAGGAGGATTGATGCATATATATTTATTTAACACCTATGATGCGTGTGTGTGTTTTTCTATAAATATAAAAAAATAAAACACAATATCCAAGAGTTTTTTTTACATGTTTGCAATAGTGTTCCTCCGGATGTGTACATGACCATGAAGAAACACACGAACGTTGTTGGGGAGCACGAACATGTAACAAAGCGAGAGAGAGAATGATTCTCTGGTCGTGTTGATTCAATATTCAGGTTACACCAAGCCCGTCTCAAGGCCCATATAAAAAGCCCGTGTATGACGGCCCTAAATTTCATATAGTGCGTATAAACACAAAAAAATAGGTAGGGGTGAAATGTGTGAGAAATCATAAATGTAAGGGCGGTTCTGAAATAAAGTAAAAATAATATTACCGCATCGCCTGAAAATATCAGAAATTGAAAACTGAATCTGTGAAAAATTTGAGAGGATGAAGGCTTCAGGGAAAGGTCCCGTCAAGTTCAGGATGTAAGTTTCGTCTCCTCTTCTTCATCTTCGAATAGAGTTCATGTGTTAGTGTTTCTCTGCAATTACTAACCTCTTTTATGATAGGCCTACTGCTGAGAACTTGGTACCTATTCGTTTAGACATTCAATTCGAAGGTCAGCGTTACAAAGATGCCTTCACTTGGAACCCTTCAGGTTTCTCTCCTCTCTACTCTCTAAAAACCTTATCTTCTTGTCGGAATGTGATAAAGGTGATTCCTTTTTTGTTTGTGTGTTTTGGATTTAAGACCCGGATAATGAGATCGTTGTCTTCGCTAGAAGGACTGTTAAAGACTTGAAACTCCCACCTGCGTTCTTCTCTCAGATTTCTCAATCTATTCAGGTTTGCGACCTTCTCTGTTTATTTACAATTGTGGGAGTGTTTGAATGTGGGGTTCTTACTAAGTTCTATTACACTAGTCACATGTTGCTTATTGGTTCCAGCTGTTTTTATCTCTAGGACTGCTTGTGTGATGTGTTCTTGCTTGGATTACTTTTTGTAAGAGAGGGCTTTGCTCACATTGGTTAATTGTTATGTTTTTATCAGTCTCAGCTCGCAGACTTTCGGGCATATGAAGGACAAGATATGTACACTGGTGAAAAGATCATACCAATCAAGGTTTTAATGCCTTGTTTTCTCTCTCTCTCTTTCTTTTGTCGATGAGTGATTTTCTGAACAAAGAAGAATGTCTAGAAGCTGATGAGTTATGTTTCTTTTTTTTTTTCAGCTTGATCTCAGAGTTAATCACACCCTCATCAAGGATCAGTTCTTGTGGGTGAGAATACGTGGTAGTTTCAGTCATGGTTTGTGTACTCTTATACTTGCATGTAGCTTGACTTTAGCGGTTTGCAGGACCTGAACAATTTCGAGAGTGATCCTGAGGAATTTGCAAGGACCTTGTGCAAGGATTTAGGTGTTGAAGATCCTGAAGTTGGAGTAAGATAATCGCTCTCAGTTTTCTCATCCTTCCTTCTGTGATTAAACAAAGTTCAGTTTCAAATGTTTGATACAAAGTGATGTCTGGTTTCTTTTCTTCTTTTTTTCCTTTCTCCTGAAGCCTGCTGTTGCATTTGCAATCAGAGAACAACTTTACGAGGTGAATGATCTGTTTGGATCATTAAGCTATTTTTCGTTTCTTTTTTTTTCTAATTTCAGTATAAATAATTCTCTGTTGTTTCTACTTTGCAGATTGCAGTTCAAAGTGTGAGTTCAGCTAGGGAGAGTAGATTAAGCAAGAAAAGCCGCAGAGGATCTGATTATGGTTCTGCGAGGTCTTTACACGTTGCTTCTATCCAAGTTGCCTTTGGTAATAGTTGAGCTTGCTCGAACAATTCCTTAATAAGTCTCCATCTTCTATGTGCAGCAAGGCAAGTGGCTTGTCAATGGACCTAGTGAAGTTATTCAGCTTTAAGTCCAGTGTAGTTCGGTAAGTGATTTTTCATTTTATCTAGAAAATTTCTTAGTGAAATGTCATCTTTAAGACCTGTTTTACAATTGCCGGCTGGTGTCTAGGTTGCTTATAAGATGAGTGGAAACATTTTTAACTTCGTGTCACATCATAAGTTGAAATGCCACATATTCACACATTTTCTATCATTCGATAGTTGATTTTCCCCATGATTTGGAGATGGTCCTTCCTAGGAATGCTCTGATAGTGAATTCTGGACTAAAAATAAAATAACGTTGTGGATATTTGAGAACATCTCTCTTCCTGCATTGATGAATTTTTGAAATAGAATATAAAAGTGACATGTGTAACCTAGCAAAATTGATAACAAATTCCGTTCATAACAAATATTTTTCCATGATCTTGACAGGAAAAGGAAAGACTTGGATGTTTATGAACCAATGGTGGATCTGCTAACAAATGAGGAAGTTGATGCTCTTGAAGCCAGAGAAGAGAGGCATGCAAGGTGAAGAGTTTTGTGTACAGTATGTCTTATGGCAGGAATCAAAATGAAGAGTAGCACGAACTCAAATGATGTTGTACTATGGTTAGCCAGAGCTTATGATCTTAGGATAACTTTTCTTCAATTTATAGACACTAGAGAATCTTTGGATTCTTACAACAAATTATAAACTCGTATCTGATAAGACACTTTCTACATTAGTCAATGAATCCAATCCGATAGTCTGACTCTATACAGACTGGTGTGTATGTGCATAGCTCTGAGGTTTGGTTTAGTAAAAAGTGGTTAGATGAAGCACAAGTTGGTGTGGAGTGATGAATGTTAGATGGAGTTTACCTCAAATGGGCATGTTAGGTTTGCAGAGTTGAGTGAGACCATCTCTTGATTGAGATGTTTCCCAAACCATGTTTAGAGAGAGAGAAAGATTAAACAAAAATGAAAATAATAGACAAAAAAATTAGGAGAGACTCACTCAGAGGACAAGGCACGTTGTGAGAATTAAGTGTCCCACTTGAGAATTTAATAAGATCTCATCATCAACCATTGAACTCACTGTCGATAATACGGTCGTACTTTGCTTCTATTCTCTTCTCTCTATTTCTATTTTCTTTTTTCTTTTTTTTTATCATTTGCTTGTTCAATGATTGGGTCCCCCCTCTCAGCTCAAGCTGCTGTCATCTTAATTATTTTTATTTTTATTCGGAATTGTTCTGATGGAAGTTTTGTAATCTTGTGTGGAGATTATTGATCAGTTTTTTTGTTGTGTAGAATTTATGAGTTGTACTTGTGGCCTTTTGAATCGGCAGAAATTTGAGTAGTAGTAATAATAAGAACATAATATTAAGTTTCAAAAAAAAAAATAATAAGAACATAATATTACATAATGGAAATCAGTTTGATGAATAAAAGAATTTTGAATTTATTTTTTGAACTTTATGTTGTGGTATATCATTCATACTCTAACCTACACATATTGTTATTTTTATTACGGATACGTACTCAACTTATAATGAACTTTTGTGTTTCCTCTTTTTATACTTCTAGGTAATTAGCTGGTAATAAACCTAACTGAAATTGAAGAAACCAATTAAAAAAATGCCCAGTTCCAAATTTAGGTCATACCTTACATTTTCTTTTCTCTTTGTGGTTATAACAGAGTTGGGTCTACTTGTGAGTGAATTGTTTTTCTTTTTTTGTTGAGTTCAGTGTATGGGAAGCCTTTAAGGCTTCAACTCTCCATGTGTCCGTCCGAAGTTAGGAACATCAACTCAGTGGATAGGGTGTGATACCGAAAATGCAAAAGTAGTACTAACATCGAAGAGAATGATAGAGCAGTATGATAATTACTTACCTCTTGGCAAAAATGACGATTACTTGCCTTTTCAGATTAACAATTTGTTAAAATTTACTTCTTTTTGACTAATTAGTTGGTCAAAACAAAAACGGAATTGTCGGTGAGTTGAATACCGTTTACATTGAAATTTCATAGTTAATCAATCTCAATACTAATGGACTTTCTTTTGGTCTTCTGATTAATAATTTAACACATGTGCAACTTCGGTCAATACATGGCTTTTACATTATGGAGAACTAGTTCTTGAGTTCTTAAACAATTAATGCTAATCATCTCATACAAATGATATAGAACTCAAGAAAGACATTTTTTCTCTCCAGAATAAAAAAAAATCCCACCGTAACATAATCACGTGGATTATCAAAAGAGAAAAAGAAAAGAGAGAGTAACATCTCCATATTCTGGACGATAATTCGTCGAGAAAAACCCACTAGACCTTAAGCCATGACCGCAGAAGAAGTAAAGATAAGAAGGAAGAGGAGAAGGAGGTGGCTGCTATGGAGGGCTAGTACCACTTTTAACATATGTACAAAAAGAAAACCATGTTTGTTTGGTTGGTTTGGGGTTAAGAAGAAGTGAGGTTATTGGAGGAGTTAGATTTGTCGAGAATAGACCACATGACGAGAACATCATCGTAACCACAAGCCATGACTTCTCCTTGAAGCTCTTGTACCATCCTTCTCTCGTGCTCTTCTCTCGCTTTTGCATCCATTCTTCCACCGCGGCCACCCTTTTGGGGTGATTGCTGCGGTTGGTTGAAGAATGTTGCTGCCTTCTTGAACGGTGTTGCTATTGTTTTCTTCCATGATGCCATTTTTTTGTTTGTTTACTCAATTCTTGAAACAAAGGAAACCTTCTTCTTCTTCCAATCAGAGATTCAGATTGGGAGAGCTCGAGAACGACTTGTTATGTGTATTTATACACACACAATCTCTCTCTTGAAATACATTACAATAATAGTTAGTAATTAATAAACTAAAGAGTGATTAGTAATGCTAAAGCAAAGGGGAGAGAGAGGCAAGATCCGCAATGAGAGGTTCCAAGAAACATCACTTTTTTTTTTTTTTCTTTTAACTTTTTGTTATCCATTTATGATTTAACCTCGTTTAGGCCTCTCCCTACCCTCCCACATGCCTCCCCACGTGATATCTTCCATCTCTCCCTTTTACATCCAAGATCAACAAGTTGTGTGTAGTAGTATCATATAGCCAAACCAGATCAAACCGAACCAAACCAAATCAATACATATGAGAGAAGCAGATGAAGTCAAGAGTTTGCCTTTTCCCACTCCTTGATACTGACAATTAAATCATCAAATGCTTACAGCATTTTCTCATTCCCATTCACTTCCCCCCACTGTATTAAATGTGCCCATCTCCCTTTTTTATTTGTTTATCATATCCATCTTATATCTATATCTTTCTTTTTGCTATTTTCGTCAATAGGTCATCTAGCAAAGCAATACTTTCATGAGCGAGAGCTAGATAGATGTCTAATGAGGTGAGCGGCTTGGGTTGTAATTTTAAGTTTACTATTTTGTGAAGCACATATAAATGAAGATGTGTATACTGATTATACTCATAAAAATATGTAGCCAATGTAGGTACCGTACAATCTATATCCCTACCAACTATAAATTTAATAATTGGTACCAATGAGTTAGAGGATTGAGGTGGCTAAGAAGGTATAAAATTTGGAAGACCAATGAATTAGAGGATTGAGGTGGGCACAGATTGGTCAGCAATAACCCATGTGATTTCACATGTTCTTCTGCTTCTCTATCTCTTACCCTCTTTTCATACACATCTTAGTATTAAAATTATATTATATATGTAATATTCTGCCTACTCGTTAGATATACATATATTACAGTGTATAATTTATCCACTTGATATTTTGAATCTATCAATAGTTTCACATTTCATAAAAATGTTATTCTCATTTTTGTGTTCACTCAAGCTTTTGTTTCTTTGATAATCTAAACGTTTACCTTTTGTTGACTATTTTTAATTATTTTAGTTTGAGTTGTTTAACATGGATTTTCATTTGGTTATATATGAAGTATAATGAATATAAAATGAGTTCGTTTTCCTGTAGTTAAGATTAAAAGCGATAAATAATTTTAACAAACTAAGTGAAAGTTGAAATTAATGCAGATATATAGATTTGTCTAATTTTATGCACTTGTAAATGTACACTGAAACATTTTAGCTTTTGTATTATAGTAGGACTGGATAACAAAACAAAAAAAAGCTTATGCCTCCCAAGGTATTTCTCTTTTAGTTCTAAGAAAACTCTTTCAAATCTAAAGATTCTTTGTCATTTTGATAACAAAATTGTTAGAGTGAATCGAATACGACTGATTCAATTTTTTTAAAAAATTTCATCATGTTTGGTATATAAGAAAACTAAATTATTTTTTCATTTATCGATTTTCAGATTGATTGGATATAACAATTTTTTTTTTGCACAGGTTGAACATTCTGAATTCAGCCGTATGCACGCACCAAATTACAAGATCCCTTTTTCATATGTACGATACATAGTACATTTATGTTTAGTTTAAGTAACCCTAGTAGTAAATTTAACGTAGCTTAAAAGCAATGCTTCAATTTTCTTCTCTTTGATATTTGGTTTCAAAATTAATAAAATGTATCAAAAGCATATATTTTTAAGAAAGATTAAAAGCATCTTTTGCATGAGAGGAACAGTGTCAGTTCATGTATCATCTCCTCGTTACAATAGAATCTGTTGTTTTATTTAATTAAAGCCTATTATAATATATGTTCATATTTTATTTTTATTAGAAATATAAAAAGACTCACTTCCTTTATTTTGTTTGTACGTAGCATCCCACATGACATATTGACATCCAATAGACTGCTCGTTAGTGCGTAGTTATTTTTCTTTTTTCTCACAATTTTTTTTAATTGATAGTATAACGAAATATATAAATATAGATTGTAGAACCTGATTTGGTTCGTGGTTGATCACACATACGGAGGTACCCTCAGTAGTCAGTACACGATGTATTTAATCAAATGGTTATAACTTTCTCTCTTTTCTTTTCTTTTTTTCTCGGGGGGGGGGGGGGGGGGGGGGGGGGGGGGGGGGGGGGGGGGGGGTGTTAGTAATTGGCTATAACTTGTAGATGTGGTTTCTTTCTTTATTAATATTTTCTGTATTCTCTTTTTTAAATTCATTATGATAATTTAAAGAAATATAAGATAAATCCATGTGTTTTGCAGGATTTGAATCATGATGATTAGCTGGTGATGGTAAATTTTAAAATACATATATATATTTATATAAAATATACAAAAATGGTGATGCAAATAAACTGAAGGGAGAAATATACACAATGCAGCGGATGGATGGTTCTAGTTTTGACCATACGGAGTTGCTATCTTTTCTCAAAAGTGTGAGGTCGGTTAGATTCAAAAACACTGTTATAAGCGAAAAATAAATTAAAAAGGCAAATCTAAAGAGTGAAGAAGTACCAAACAGGAAGCTTAATAGTTTGTTTGTTTGTTGACTGATGAAAAGAGAGTGGCGGTTTGGTCGGTCCGTAGATTAGGTGACTTGTACGAATTTCCGGTGCCTCCCAAACTCTGACTTTCTCTTTCTCACACTTTCCTTTTGATTTTAAAACATATATTTGTGTAACGTTTTTTAATTTTAAGATTATATAAGCTTTGACTACTGAATATGTTCTCGTTTTCCGAAGAAATAAATTTTCATATTCATCGATATTATTATGGAGTTTACACTTGTATAGTAGTCATTAATTTTTTTTAAGTTATGGATTCAAACATATTATGATACAAGATATTATTATTTAAACTAGAGATTTTGTCCGGGCTACGCCCGGGGTCAGACAAATATCAATATATTTAATATATATAATGCGTAAATATTACATCCCTTGAAAAAAATATAAACCATATATATAATTAAAAATGAGTAAAACTGATAATTTATCATTTGTACTATCTAAAAATACATAGGGAAAGATGAGCAAATGTGAAATGAACAAAGAATAGTTAATTCTAAATTATGATCCAAATATATTTTTTGAGCAAAATGATCCAAATATATTTTATTTTATGTATTGGGTTATCATGGAAACAAATTATTAATCATAAGTAAAATCCATCTGGTTGCTAAAGAAATAAACCATGTATTACACATGCCAATCTAAGAACACACCACATCACTATTCTAATCACAATTCTAACATAGTAGATATTTACAGATTTATATTTTTGCTTGAAATCAGTGTGCTTTCACTTTTTATTTACAATTGAGTTCTAAGTTATGGTATTAGAAATTCTTTGTGGTATTTAGAATCTATATGAGATGAATAGATGATGACACTTACAATGATGTTTGATGACTGCTGCCCACTTTGGAGCAATACTAAAAATGTCACCAAAAAATCCTTAAAAGTTGACATCAACATTTGTTTAATGCTAATCTTGAAGTGTTTATAAACTTTTATTAATAAGTAATAACTGTAAAACAGTCTCTAAGTTTTTCTGAAAAAAAAAAACAGTTTATATAATTTAAATTCACAATTAATTTGGTTCATTACCAGTGATTATTAATTCGATTATCTTCTTTAGGAGTCTGTTTCATAATGTTATGCATAAGTATCTTAATTTTTATTGTGTATCACTTGAATAAATTTTGGAGAATTATATATTTAATTAATATATATATATATATATATATATTATTTGTTGTTTTAGTGTGTACCTATTCAGAACTAAATCAATAACAACCTCCGTTTTTCTATGGATTTTGAAGATATATACCCTGCATTATGTATATTTGACCTATAACATATACTTGTAGGTTTATGATAAAATTTGTATTTTAAATTTAAATAAGCTAAACCAAATATATAGGTATGTTGTTAGCAGCTAATTAAATTTAGGAAATAACCATAAGTTCGAACCCTAAATTTCTCTAGAAGGTATTTCTGCTACATTTTCCTTAATTGGAAATATTTATATCATTCAATTGATCTGAATGAAATAAGGATGACGTGTTAGTCGGTATTTCTTGTCATTTGGAAGAACTATAAAATTTGATACTTCATAAACTGCTCATTCCTTCAACATTTATGTATGTTGGTCTTTTTTGAGTCTTGCAGTTTCCTCAATCCTTTGCATTTTTTTTTTTTTAATATTCACCAATAAGTGGTGGAAAAATTGAATCAAATGATAAATATATTATGATTTTTTCAAAATGTTCGTTCTTGTTTTTTTTTTTTTGCAATTAATGTCCACATACAGTTAAAACATGCAAATACTATAAATCTTAAAATAAGTACTATACTATGTAATTGTTGATTTGATAAACATTGTTATTGGTTTGGTTTGCTACTCCTACATTGTTAATTATGATAAGGGTTTGTTAGGTTTATGAATTAGGAGTTAACTGATGATCTTATTGACAATAACTGTAAAGTGACGAATCTATTGGCTATGTATTTGGTGAAAATATTATTCATTTTATTTGGTGTGTGTTTACCCTTTTGTTTGTTCTTCCCATTGCTTTATCAGAAGAACTTGGATGTTATGATTGACCCATGTTCAAAACGTTCCTATTCATGTGTTTCGTTGTCACCAATTTTTTTAATCTTTCTTTTTTTCATTCTCTTATAGTCCTTAAGGCTATAAACAAACTGATTTCTTTTGTTGTGTCTTATTTTTAATAGGTTTATTATGTGATGTTTTGAAGTTTGTGTGATTTATTGATCTAGATGGAGGTGATGATGTAATTTTTAATATGTGCATATATCAGATTGGGTCTGATGAATTTTATTTTTCGGGTAATTATATTATATTTTAGGTGAGCAGTTAGAGAAGAAAATAATTGCTTAGAAGCTAATTGTGGATATATATATATTTTTTTCTTTTTGTTTTTTTTCTAGTGTTTATGTGTTATTATGTTTTTAATATTTCATCTTAAAATTGTAGTTCTATATTTTGTGCTACGCAGTTGTGTTCTCGGTTTGGTTGTGTCCCACAATTTTATTTGGTTATGAATTCTACAAACACTATTTAACTTGACTTTGAACATAGGAGATGTTGTCCAAGATAGAGGGTCTCTTCGTCTATAGAATATACTTAGCAATATGAATGCTTGGCTTCTTTACAAAATGTTGTAGTGTTAGATTTGAGAATAAATAAAAACATTTTTAGTTGCAATATCAGATGCCATTTGACAATAGAAATCTTTCACATAATTCAAAAATATATAGAAACAATTATTCACCTAAAACTTGCTTGCTTTCCCTCGTCTCTCATAGTCACTGCTTAACGATATTTATAGAGTAAATCTGGTTACATTGGTTTTGTTACATTGGTTTACAAAAAAAGAGGTGTATTTTTTTCCTTTTGCTTCTTTAATACAAATACGTGAACATGTTCTCTGCTTTGGTTTTGTCTCTTTGCTCCCCTGGTGATTAGTTGATCAATTCTTTTCTCTTTTATGTGTTCTTTGTAGTGAATAAGATCTGGAATCTCATCATTGTTTGTTTTTTAAAGTGTAACATATTGGTAATTCATGAAATGAATATTCTTTACCCTAACACAATACAATATTTGATATAAAGTTCTTTTGGTGATTGAGTGTGTTATAAAGAACAAAAATATTACTTCAACTACACTCTACAAACGAAAGACACACCAACCAATATTTTGAGAGATTTATTCCAAATTTTAAATAGTTAAACAAAGATGAAGGAATCTCATTCTTGATCCTATCCCTGAAATATTCTCGTTATGTAATTTAACGTGTGCATATACATATCAATCTTAAAGTAGTTTGGTCCTGTCCAAATGATCAACATACACATCAACAACAACATTAGCACAGAGCTTTGAAAATTAAATGTGCGATTAGCTACTGAAAACTAAATGAAAAATTTGTAAAGCGAAAAGAATCATCTAGTTCGGGTAAACGTTATTGCTCTGAAGTTGCCTTGAACTATATTCCTCTCCACACACATCAACAAACATCGTAAGCTCGTTCTCGGCCAGGTGTTTTGCTCTTGGGTCGCCACACTTAGTTTGGTAAACAGCCTCTGTTGTTCCTCCAGCCACCTCATTTGTTCACAAATTTTCAGTTTTCGGAATCTACGGTTTTTTCAGTCATATAAATGAAACTGTTACGTACCAGAGCTGATGTTGCCGGGACAAATGGGTAGTCCACCTTACTGTTGATCTCCTCCTCTAAGAGACATCCCAATCAACCTTGCTGTTGATCTCATCCTATATAACCCTCCAATGAATACGCCCAAACTATATAACCATCAGTAATCAAAATAGTTACTTTAAGACATTTGGTGAAATAAATAATTATATAGGTACATACTTATACGAAAAGACAGGTAGACTTTTTACTTGTATTCTGGCCCATTGAATCTCTTGTTCTAGTTGGGTCAGCATGATCGTAAAATAAGATAAGATTTGTCTCACCAACTGATCTAAGACTTTTATTTGCTACACCATTTATGGATCGTTAAGATAAAATATGCTTGTTGAAGTAAACTTTCAAGAGCTAAGAAAGAACACATACCCAGGTCTAGCGACAACCATTTCTCTGTTGTTGGTGCGAAGAGAATCTGTATATGAAATGGTTTTCAATAGAATCAGAGTAGAGTTGAAGCAAGTAAGAAAATTACAACACTGTCAGATTCACTACTCAATTTTAAAAGGTGACAGCTTTGCAAAACTTATCTCGAACTCTTCTATGGACCACAACGTCAAAATGTGACAGAATCCTGTAGAAATGGAACCTCGAACCAGTTAAGACGGTCGACAGAAGATAAATCAATTTACCATCAGGATTGAAAATTCTATAACAAAAAATTATAAGGCTACAGGAGACTTGCCGGAGGTATGAATCGATTCCATGGCCCATAGCTTGATATTATTGTATAGAGGTTCTACGATGTGGTTTGATGTAAGTATCAATAAAGGGCTGTACCGGTTTCCATCTCAAATCCCCGGGAAATTGGATTGTTTCTCTGTCGGGAGAATCATCATCCTCTCCGCCTCTCGTAAACGTCGCTATCTTCACCGCCACCGATCTCATTTCTCCTTCCTTCCAATCGAACCCCCATGCGATGCGGTGATCTAACTATTGGAGTCGGCCAGCCTTATGTGTTAGGGCTTTTCCACGCATCTTGTTGTGGGACACTGTCTTCCGGATCAAATGGCGGCGCCGAGGCCGACGGGGAGCCAGGATCTGTTCGATACGTATTTCAGGAGAGCAGATTTGGATGGAGATGGTCGTATCAGTGGTGCTGAGGCTGTCGCTTTCTTCCAAGCCTCCAGTTTGCCTAAGAACGTCCTTGCGCAGGTTTGATGTAAGTATCAATAAAGGGGTTATATAAGATGGAAAACAAAGGGAGGTGAAGGAGAAGATCTCATGAAGATAAGGTATAAGAAGTGAATTGAATGTGTTATCAAAACTCTGAAACAGAGATTCATAGAAATCTGAAACGATAGAGAACAAACAAAGAAGACGAAGAGCTAGAGAAGAGAGGCGTAGATCCTAGTGTTCACCGGCTAGGTTTTTTTTTTTTTAAATTATACCGATAGATTGTAGCTATAGGATATCAAAGCCCACTGTTAAAGAACAAAAGCCCAGCGGAACCACATCGAAACCCATACGAAATCAATAGCGTAGTGTAGGAGATCCAACGTGTATTAATTAAATGTTTTGATTTGTCACAGCCCATCTGACGTGGCTAAACGCTTCAACGTGATTGGTCGATTTAATTGTCCTACGTGGACATGCTGTATGGAGCTCATATATCCTTTTAATATAGTATAGATTCGTTCAAATATTGATTTTGGGCCTTCAGATATTATGGATTCAAAGTTCAAAGATTTTATGACTTTTGTAAAAGAAACTGTTATGAACGTAATATATGCTTGTTATGGGGTTTTACTGTACTTGAAGACTTGTTAGACCCATTATACTTGCTAAGCTGATAATTAAAGTTTAAGTAAAATAAAATTTTATACTATGAGATTTACGTGGGAGAAAACCATAAAACAATTCAAAATAGTTTTACACGAAAGCAAGTTATATATTTAGAAGATGAGACCAGGGTTGTGAACACTGGTTAATCAGTTACCAATTCTAATTTAGAACTAGTTAGTCAACACTCAAAATTTCTTGGAAAGGCTTTTCTAGCCTAGCCTAGAAATCTCATAAAATTTAATCTGGGAAGGAAAGCCCAGGGGCTTTTTCAACTGCTTACAAACTTTGGTTTAAGATTTATATATCTTTTTGTAAACGGTTTAAGGTTCACATATTTACTAGTATTATCCTCGTCCTTCGCACGGGCATTGTTTTATAATTTACAACAATAGAAAAATGTTATTTTGAGAAATATTATTTTGAATGTTATATAATTCAGTGTGAAAAAGTGTTATTTTGGGGTCATATTTATTAGTAAACTTACAAAATTAAAATTTTGTTGTTTATATCTTTCAATAGTCCAATATAAACAACATGTATTAATCTATTTTCTAAAACCTATAATATTTTTTTTTGGCATATCGAAAGAGAAAATTAAAACTTAGTTTGCATCCATTTGGCTAGCAACATGGACTAACCATCTTGGAGCATAACAGTTCACATAAGGTATCCAGAGTTCGCGTGATCGGATTCCCTTCGTTAGGCCATCCGCACGGAGGTTTAAAGACCCTGATACGTAGGATACAGAGAATGCGCTGAAGTTTCTTGCGAAAGCATTAATTTCATCCAGTTCTGTTGCCATAGCCGGCCATTTCTCTTCAACGTTCTTGACAAGCTTGACGAGCTGTTGATAGTCTATTTCAAAGTGCATTATCTTAGGGTCTCTCTTCAGTGTTTCATGCATTACCCAAATTAGTCCTTCAGCTTCCGCATGTAGAGGAGATTCGGTTCTACTCGCCTTCTTAGCCCCGTATAGGAACGTTACGTCTTCGTCCATCATCACAAAACCTAAGCCTATATCTTCTCAAGCACTTACCCACAAAGCATCGACTTGGCATCTCCATCTTGGTGGAGCTGAGGCTAGTGTTTCTGCAGGTCCGTCACTTTGCTCGTCCATAACAGGGACTATCTGAGAGAGGTTCCAACTTTCAACTTCACTCATGGCGAGTTGGAGGGTATCCATTGGCGTTATGTCTCTATTGTTAAACAGTTTTCGTTCGTGCTTTCTATATGTACCATAGTATCACGGGAATGCATTCACATCTCGGCGCTTGCTCCTTTCTCCTTAGCCCTCCATAGTAGATAATCTATGTTTTCAAATAGAGATGATCGCGGGAATAACCCCGGAGGTGCTGGGATTTGTGATAAAGCCCAACATTGCAGAACAGGCCGGCACTC
This sequence comes from Brassica napus, assembly GCF_020379485.1. Classification (NCBI taxonomy): domain Eukaryota; kingdom Viridiplantae; phylum Streptophyta; class Magnoliopsida; order Brassicales; family Brassicaceae; genus Brassica; species Brassica napus. The sequence continues at coordinate 17,886 of NW_026016811.1, read as the reverse complement.
GAACAGCGTGTGGTTTATAGTCTCAGATTCCGCACCGCAGCGAACACATATACTATCTCTCATACAATGTCGATCCCGTAGACTCTACGTCGTAGCCACAAATCCGGATATAGCTTACCAAATAAAGTGCTTTAGTTTCCTTGGGGCTTTAATTTTCCATGCTGCATTCTTTAGCTCAATAGTGCTGGGTTCAGAGATCATCGGCTGGTAGGCTGCAGTACGCAGATCATGAGCTACGAAATATTCCGACTTAACCATATATAGTCCAGATTTTGTAAAATCCCAGCTGTTAACAATCTCGTCTTCTTATTCTGCTGAAGCGAATTGATTCAATATGGGATATATCTTCCGTTGCCACGAATTCTTCCAGCAAATTTGAGTTCCATGTGTTCGTGTCCATGTTGATGAGGTGATGGACTCTCAGGTGGGAATCTCTGATTACGCCGGGACATAAAGGTAGCCATGAGGGGTTAGTTGGCATCCATGGTTCTTCCCAACCTTGGTGTCATACCCGTTTCCTATCCTTTTTCTTAGTCTTTGCTGCAACACTTGTTTCTCAGCGAGGATAATTTTCCATCCGTATAAGGGGCTTGAAGCTTTATCCACATTCATTGGGTTCGTGTGTCTATAATATCGACTTTTCATAACCCGAGCCAGAAGGGAGTTTGGGTACTTCAGCAGTTTCCACAATTGCTTAGCTAAGATAGCCAGATTAAAGTCATTGAAGTCTCGAAATCCCAATCCTCCTTTATCTATCGGCACACAAATTTTATAAAAAAAAATCGAATTTGAAAAAATATAATTTGAAAACATAAAAATTAATATTTTTTTATTTTTTTATTTGTTTAAATAATTATTTATTATATATATAGAGAACAAAGGTATAAAAGTTTTTTGCCATTTAATGAATAATATATTTTTAAAAGTATCTCTTTAGTGGTAGTAAACATGAATAATAATACAAAAAAGTGATAAACATGAAAATTCTCCATTTTATTTTGAGGTTAAGTTCATAATCCTCCACGGTGAATTGTTTTACACGCCAAACAACATACATAACTGGTCAACAAAATAATGAGATATGATCAAAGTTGAACAAGCCAAAGAACTACTATCATCTTGTAAGAGATGTGAGAGGTCTGTACGTATATATTTTTCAGTCATATATATAAATAAAGATATTATATAATTTGATCAAAATGTTATTAATTTTCTTCTTAAAGTTGAATTCCATTTGTTTATAGACAGTGCGAACCGAGAACTTAAATCTCATTATTATTATATAAATAAACAAAACGAAAACTAATACATGTTTTTTTTTTTTGAAAAAAGGTTTTCAATTTAAATGCTAGAAAGATACAGAGATAAGGTTTTAGGGACCTTAAGAGTTCAAAGATAAAACAACATGCAACAGTTTTAAAGTCAAGAGAGACGCGAAAGCAACATAGTATGATGAAGGCAACACTTAACAAGATTTTGTTGTGAACTCAGTGATGAGGACCTCTTCCTCGGCCTCTTTTTCCTTTCCCTGTAACAGTAAACCATTCCATCTCCTTAAGCCTTTGAGATGGCTTTAATGGCCTACCGCCTCGTGACCTTAGTGTTGATTCATCATCTACAAACGGGTCACGAGGATGTGTAGGGGAAGTATCATGAGAGGCAAAAGTAAATGGTAATGGAGAATTTGAAAAGACAAGTTCCTTGGCTGGTGGGACACTCGATGGTTCACTGGCATCAGCACTATCCAATACCGCAAATAAGTTGTCATGAACAAATGGTACAGAAGACGGAGAGGAGTTAGAGTTATCAACCACAATATCAACATTCCCAACAAACTTCCCTGAAGGAGCCTCTGGAGTTGGTGGTACAGATTGTGTTGAGGAGTCAACAGGTTCTGCGACATCTAATTGTTTGCAGGTTTCGTCATTAGGAGAGACGGAGACATCTAATTGTTTGCAGGTTTCGTCATTAGGAGAGACGGAAACTACGGTAGGTGGTGGGAGTTCCTTTTCATCAGTAACAGCAGTAACATGAGTAACTTGAACAATTTCAGAAGGTGTACAAGACACATGAACCTTTTCAGTGAAAGAGCCTGTAGGAGTGTTTACAGCCACAACTGAAGCAGAGGGGACTGTGGTGACTTCTCTACTTGGTTCTTCTATTTCTGAGTTTACATTTATAGGGAGGCCACTTCCTTCATGATCAAGAAGAATACAACCTTGAGAATCAAAAGATAAAGCATCTGTTTTTTCCTGAGATTCTAGTGGAGCTGATTTAGTAGCTTTGAGAGACTGATATGCAGCAGAAGAGTTTTCAGATACAGCGTTGATTGGAACCAGAGGGAGACCAAGGCATCTAGGTGCTTTGTGACCTAACTGCCCACACTTAGGGCACACAGAAGGCAGCCATGAGTATATAACAGAAACCATTGATACTGAACCACTTTCATCTTCGAGTGCTACTCTTTGAGGAAATGGTCTATCCAACTTAACTTCAACCAGAATTTTTGCCTCACCCATCAGTATAGGATCAAGCCAAGGCTTACTCGTGAGCATCGGTGCCCCTATACCGGAAGCTATCCAGCTTATACCTTTCTTGGAATAAAGCTGGTGGGGAATGTCTTTCAGAGTAAGCCAAACCGGGATTGTAGATATCTCAGGGACAGTGATAGTACCCTTAGGATCCCAAGTAGATACAAACATTATACAATCATCCACATGCCATATACCTCTCTGAACTACCCACTTACGAGTAAACTCATCCGGAATGTGAAACAAAAAAGCGTTGTTTCCTATCTCACGAGTGTAGATCCGGCATCTAGTTCCCCAGATTCTACTAACAACAGATTGAATTAAGCCAGAAGCAGGGGCAGAGCACCGATAGAATTGACCAATTACAAATTCCTTCTGGTTCTCTAATCCTTCTAGTAAGACATGGCGAGGAATACGTACCTTTGGCGTACCATCCTCGAGGAACTCAGGCGAGGTGACCTTATGCAGATTTCTCTTAGACTTCTCCATTTTTGAAGCCCAAGGATACTCAGGATCATTATCACAGATACCTAGTGGTACCTTGGCAGTTACACTCGAGGAGTAGCTATTATGCGGAGAAGGCCTTGAAGCGTTGATTGCCCTAGCAACAGGTTGACGACGCCGAGATGGAGCACAGTTGGCTGCCGAAAGCGAGGGCCACTGAGTTTCTCTGGACAAATCGGCTATCAGTTCCTTCGAGGTCTGCATGAGAACCGTAGCTGCAGAAGAAGGTTGAGTGATGGAGAGAGGCTTCGACCAAGCATTAGAAGTAGTGACCGTGGAGATTGGCTGGTCCGACTCCTTTGGGGAAGCTGAGAAGGAGCCACCAGAAATAGTGGCTAACAGAGGAGTCCCACTGGTTGGAAGAACCATATCGACACTGGGATCGACAGTAGCAACATCAACAGTAGCTGGGACTTTCGCTAGTGGATTTGAATCTGATTTGAGGGAATCCATGAGTAGAGTAGGGGAGAAACCTTCAGATGATGGCAGACTGGAGCCCCCTTACACGCGAGGTGGCCAGAGACGCCGGTAATGGCCTCCGATTAGATTCAATTTGGGGTTTCTAAGTTTCGCCTTCGAAGTCGCTTGTTTTTTAGTTTACAATAAAAAAATAAGATACTAATACATGTTGATCTAACAAAAGCAGTGAAATATAAGTTCTTTTACCATGAACTAGCACAAGATAAAAGAAAACATGAAGAAGCAAGCAAAAAGAAGGGGGAAGGGGGGGGGGGGGGGGGGGGGGGGGGGGGGGGGGGGGGAAACATGGAGAACAACTCAAGGAGTAAGGGTTTTGTATTTAGGATCAGAGAGTTGGTTCTCGTAGAACCTAGAGATAAAAGAAGTTGCTCTTCTATCGACCCCTGGCTCAGCGATCCAAAGCCGACCATCTTCATCACTGGTCATGATTCTGGACTTTATGATCACTCCTTCTTCGCTCCAATCTTCTCCATTGTTTGAGCAGCACGGTAACAAAGCTCTTATTACTGAAAACGATGACGATTTCTTGTACCCACCCATCTTGATCTATGTTAATGTTATATATGTATACATCTAAGTTTTCATATTTATAGGGAGTGAGAGAGATAGAAGAAGAAATAGCTAGGAAATTGTGGGGGTGATATATACAAAAGACGACTCTCGTGTATACAACATGCCTTTAACACGTACGTCGATTCGTATCTCTGTATATAATATATGATCTATACGAGGTTTAAAATAAGATTATTGTCTAGAGAAAATGCATTCGAGACCGACCGATGGATGGATGGCTGTAAAAGTGAAGGAACTTCTTTTGAGATGAGAATATGTTCTCAACCTTTGCATGTATGTGGACTGGAGGATTCAATTATATATTTAGTAATTTACAAGTCTAATAAATTGCAGTATTTAATGTATGGTAGATAAATAAATTTCGTAAAATATTCAGGCCTCTATTTTATATACTACCAAATTATATTCTTCAGCTTTTTATTTTATTTTTCTACTTGTGAATATGATTAATCTGCAAGTTGTCCAAAAATACTGATTTTATTCAACAAGATATTCCACTATTAAATTATATGTTCAAAATGTTTATAATAAGTTAATTTCTTCATAGTTAAGTTTGTCTACTTTACATGTTTCAATGTAATTTCATCCGTTGCAGTGTTTAATGTAGGTATTGGCTACTGCTACATGTATGATGCTCGGTTTAGGTTAAAAAGTTTATACTGTTTTCCAAAATTTATTAGTAAAGCAAGTAACGTAGAACCAATACATATGTCAACGTTTTTTTTTTGACAACAAATATGTCAACGTTATTAAAACTCTTACAAAGAACATTGAGAAACTTTGTTAGAAACCCTTGTGCAGGTTATGCTTTTGTGATTGGCTCTACTTTATTAGTATTGTATTTATGAGGTTATACAATGAGGGTTTGATTGGTTGAAGCTGTAAATTTATGTTTTTTGATCTAAGATTTAGGTTTTAGATTTTTAGCTTTGGTTTTAATTTGTTTTGTTGTAGAGATTTTTTTTAGACCACTGAATAAAAACTCTGAGAAAGTGTTTTTTTAAAGCTAACATATAAAAATAAAATATGATGTTTTCTAGTTTTTATAATGTTTTGGGTCTAGATTCAATTTTAAAAATAAAAATATGAGTGTTTCAAAAAAGACTGTAGAAATTAAAATGGCTTTCCACAGCTTCTACAAAACAACCCCTGAAATATTTATACCACTGGAGAAAACCAATCAACTAGTTTTTATAATGTTTTGGCTCTAGATTCAATATTTTTAAAATAAAAATATGAATTGTTTCAAAAAAGACTAGAGAAATTAAAATGGCTTTCCACAGCTTCTACGAAACAACCCCTGAAATATCTACGCCACTGGAGAAAACCAATCAAGTAAAGTCATAAACAATGTCTTATAAGTAAAATCATTAGAACAGTGATCCACTTTCCAGTTAAAAAAAAACAGTGATCCACTCTCAAAAGGGAAAGAAGACCAACATAAACATTTATTCTTTTACTATTTTTATCAACTAATTAGAAACAACCACTCCAAAAAGAAAAACTTTCTCTTATAACAGACTAATCTCGTTCAAATATATGTTTTTTTTCTTAACCGATTTGCAACTAATGGGGGAAAATATTTGATTACGCCGACAAGTATGATGATGCATGGGCCTAGGTTTATTAGTCCGAGTAACATATGCATAGATGTATAAAAAGAATAAATATTTTCAACCAAACAACTTGCATCTTGTAAGCCCATTCGCTTTGTTAACAAACGCCCACAATGAGATATATTGATCTAAGAAGCCTTTTAAGTGGTTTCACAAATGTTTAACCAAATTAGTAACTCTCAAGAACCATTGCTTTCAATTGTATAATTGTACCAAAACAAGTTCAGTTATCTATTATATAAAACTTGGTTCTTGAGAATTACTAATTAATATGATTTCGACATGTGTCAATAATTTTTTTAAAATTGCGATATATATCAAAAATATGATATTTTTTCTTAGGATTTAAAAGAGATTTAGAAAATAAAAGTTATTATTACAAAAATATATTTTTATGATTTTTTTTAAGATTTTGGAAAAGAACAATTACTATTACATAGTTTTTTATAATTATATATTATTAAAATTATTGGATAGTAATTTTTATTTTTTTAAATCCAAAACAAGTAAATAATTGTATAAAGTTATTTGAAAGCAATGTTTTTGTTAAAAATATAATTTTTTTTAGAGATAATAAAGAAATAAAATTGTAAAATAAAAATATTAACTAAAACAAATCTATAAAAAAAAAGTTATAAAACCCTACAAATACAAGATATTATTTAATAAAAATCAAAAAGAAAAACTAACTATAAAATAAGTAATATTTATAGTAATTTTTATTTTTTTACATCCTAAACAACTAAATAATTGTAAAAATTTATTTGAAAGTAATTTCTTTTGTTTTAAAAAATATAAATTTCGTTTGAAAAGATAATAAAGAAAGAAAATTGTAAAAGAAAAATATTAACTAAAACAAATCTAGAAAAAACGAATTATAAAATACTACAAGTAGAAGAAAATATTTAATAAAAATCATAAAGTAAAACTAACTATAAAATAAGTAATATTTATTTTTTAAAAGCCTAAAACAAAAGAAAATGCTAAAAGTATTACTATTATTTTACTATAAATAACAAACTTTTCTTTTTATAGATAATTGTATGTTAATAATTTATAAACTAAAAAATAGCTACAAATATTTCACAAGTATATTTAGGTTTTAGCTTCCACATATTATTTTCAAAAAAAAAAACAAAATATTATTTACGAGAAAAATACTATCTAAGTATTTTCTTTTGATTTCTTGATACAACTCAATTTTTCTTATAATCTTATTACATTTTATGATGTTAACGCAATTTTTTTTCAGTTATGATGTGTTGTTGTATATGAGTATGTGTGAATATGAAAAATAAAATAAATATGTATTTGTACGTATAAGACAAAATATAAAATTCGTTAAACAGAAAATTTTATTAAAAACAATTTAGTTTTATAAAAATTTTAAACAAAAACGGATTATGGTATCCTATCAATACAAGAAAACTTCTAATGAAAAATATTAAAGAAAATAAAATAAACTAAGTAAGTATCCTTTTTTAAAAGTCTAAATAAAATAAAATTGTAAAAGCAATATTATTTTACTTATAAATAACTAACTTTCCTTTTCATATGTAATTTTATGTTTAGAAAATTATAAACCAAAATAACTTCAAATATTTCACTCGATATGATTGTTCCATGTACCAATAATAAAAATTATATTGTTAATGTGTCAATAAAAACCTGCCATTATGTGAAACTAACTTTTGTTTCCTAAAATCTTAAATAAAATAGATTTGTAAATTAATTTTTCCTCTTTTAATCTTGACCAAATAAGATTTTTTTTTTAAAACAAATTCCTTACAAAAGATAATTGTAGAAGTCTATTTAATAGTAATTTTCACTTTTAAAATTTAATGATAAGTATGATACTAAAAATTATTTAATTAACAAAGAAAAATTGTTAAAATATTTGTGATATTGAATAAACGAATTTTGAAAATAGGAACTTCTAAAAATAGTTAATATTAACTAGAAATAATTATTTGATAGTAATTTTATTTTTCTAAATCCTAAACAAAATTAAATTTTAAAATATTATTTAATATTAATTTCCTTTCTAAAACCCTAAAAAAACTTTAAGAGAATATTTGATATATTTTTTTAAAAAAATCATAAAGAAAAGAGATTTTATCATATTTTTAAGTTCTAACCGAAATAAAATAGTAAGAACTTATTTGGTAATGTCTTTAAGAGATAATTTGATGATGAACATGATACTAAAAATTACCCCCTCTGTTTAAAATTAGTTTAGGTACGAATTGTATAAATAGTATTTTTTAAAACTTATTTAATAGTAACTAGAAATAATTATTTGATAACAATTTATTTTTTCTAAAATTTTTAAGAGAAGATAACTGTAAAAGGTTATATGATAGTAATTTTTCTTTCCTAAAATCGTAAACAAAAAAATATAAAAGAGTATTTGATATATACATATAAAGATTGTAAATGAAAAGGAGCCCTTTTAAAAAAATCCAAACAAAAATAAAATTTAAATTATTTAATAATAACTAAAAAAAAAATTTGATGACAAGTATGATGTTAAAACTATTTAATTAACAAAAATCAAAAATTAGGATGTCGTCATGATTCTTATTTATATATGTTTGGGTATACGAAAATCATACACATGTTTGATATATATTTTCATATTTGGTCATAAGAAATAGATTATTATTATTATCGCCGAAGTGATTTTATATGCATTTTGTCAAAAAAATCAAGATTCCTCGCTATCTTATTACACTTTTTATTTTTACTGTGTAATATTTTCTACTTTATTTTAATTAAAATGTTGTTCTAGAAATATTTTATTAGAAATAATAAATTAAGAAAATTATTAAGCTCGGATAAGTTTAATAAAATATTAAATTATTATATAAGAAAGTGTATGATATTGTCAATGACTCAGTTGACTTTATTTACCTTTCTATTTTTTTTCATTCTAACTCTTTATTGAGTTGGATTGAGTTTAAATAATAGGTATGAGTGTTTTTTCTAGTAATAAGTAGAAAGTTGATAAAAATTCACCTATACACATGATTATAAAATACAAATATTAACTGAGATTTATGTATAAAAACGAGTTCTTAATTATAAAATAAATTTCAAAAATATATGCAAAAACTTAAAAATATAATAAAAAAACTTATTATTTTTATTTTTGATTAAATTAAAATATCAAACAAAACCCGTTGCAACGTACGGACTCATATCTAATCTTAAATGAATTTGAAAATATGTCTATTTAGCTTTATTAAATTAGTAAAAAAAAGAACCAAAACATTATCAAAAGCTTTATCGTCTCTCTTTAGACTATTCTTTTTCGAGCAGGTGTCAATAAATACATGTCTGATGTATTCTCTCTATTCTTTTAACATTGCAAGTCGGTTGAGTATTTTCCAGCAAAACCAATCGTTGGTAACGGATGTAACACGTGTAAAAAAACACTTAACACGAATCCAAGACCGAAACGCCAGAAGAAGTGGGTACTCGCCACGTTGCTGGACATGTGTCGTCAAACCATCTCGTTCTCCGCTAATACATAACAGAGCCATCACAAGACCAATCCTCGGAGAAAACATCACAGAGCTTTTACTGTTGATAACCATCTTTCATCGATCATTATTTCGTTCCTGCGAGAGAGGGAAAAAGTAGTGTTACATTAAAAAATGGGTTTAGGGAAGAGAGTGTACGGTTTGTGTATTGTATCTTTGGTACTTATGGCTGTTGTAACGATGGCCACCATCGAAGAAGAAGCGGCTAAGGATGAATCATGGACTGATTGGGCCAAGGAGAAGATCGGTCTGAAGCATGAAGAGCACAACGTCCCGACCACTCACACCACCACAACAGTCCAAGACAACGTTTATGGAGGCACTGATAAGGCCAAAGACGCTAAGGAAGCAGCCAGACGCAAAGCAGAGGAAGCCGTTGGAACCACTAAGGAGAAAGCAGAGGGGGCTTACGAGACCGCAAAATCAAAAGCCGGAGAGACCATTGGTTCCGTGAAAGACAAGGCATCGCAGAGCTACGATTCAGCCGGTCAAGTTAAAGATGACTTGACTCACAAGTCAAAAAAAGTTAAAGACAGTTTGTCCGGAGATAACAGCGATGAGTCATGGACTGATTGGGCTAAAGAGAAAGTCGGAATCAAGCACGGAGATGATGAAAGCTACCCTAACGTGGGGGACACGGTGTCGGAGAAGGCCAAAGAAGCTAAAGACGCAGCCAAACGCAAAGCGGGAGACGCTAAGGTGAGGTTGGAAGAAACGGTTGAGGCGGCTAAGGAGAAAGCGAGCGATCTGACGAGTGCGGCTAAGGAGAAGGCGGAGAGGTTGAAGGAGGAAGCAGAGAGAGAGAGTAAGAGTGCCAAGGACAAGAGTAAAGAAAGCTACGAGACTGCGAAGTCCAAAGCAGATGAGACTTTAGAGTCGGCGAAAGATAAATCGTCTCAAAGCTACGACTCAGCTGCAAAGAAAACAGAGCAAGCTAAAGATAGCGTGTCGCACAAGTCAAAGAAAGTTAAGGAGGATACCTTGAACGATGATGATGCTGAGCTTTAAAATGTGGGAGATAAATAATATCCAGAGAGGAGTTATTACAGCTTTTTAAGATGGATGATGTTGTTTTTGTTGCTGATCGTTAAATATGTGTGTCGTGTCTGAATCCTTTGTTTATGTTTCTTTTTCTTCTCGTTTGGTTTCATCATGTATGTTGATCTCTTTGGGTATATACATATATGATATATCGCACGTTCTGGGTTAGGAGACTTGTATAATAAGGTGGGCTTATTAGTGAACCTTACCGGCCCAAACCTTTTGAGATTAGAAGTCTAATCACTTGCTCACCCCCATCATTTTAGACAATTTCCAATATAAATCTGTTTTTTTTCTCTGCAAAATTTTATATAATAGTGAAAATAAAGCATTTTTATTATAAATGAACACATTGGTGGGACATCGTTCGAGTAATAGCTTGCTGGCAATGATGTTAGGAAGTACGTCGTTTCACTATTTGGAGAAGAGCTTTGTTCTAAGGATCAAACGAAGTTTTACCCATTAGCCATTAGCCATTAGCCTATGGCACTTGCTTTTGTGTTAGTTAAAATATGATACTAAAGGGAATCTATGGCCACATGGATCAACAGACGAGGAACACTTGGATTATATATTAGTATAAAATTTTCGCTTTATATCTATTGGCACTTTGGCTTTTGCCCCCACTCTAGTGGTCGAGTAGTGGCTGGTGTAAGAGGTAAGTGATTGCTTGCCTCACATCACAAACTTATAATAACAATATTCAGTGCTCTTTTAAGTCATATGTGGTGGTTTCACTTTTCCAAATTAAAGTGTATTCGTTTGCTTATAATTGCTAAAATTATAATAATCTTTAGTCAAGAATCATATCTATATTTAACTTCCCCTTTTTGCTGACATCAAATGTGTGCTTTCTCCTTTCTTGCTCCCAAGGGTTGGAGATTCAACTGGTATCAACCAAGGTTCGAAAAGTCGCTAGGCGTAACGCGTGCGGCACATACGGGCCTAGCGAGTTATTAAAAATGCGGGAGAAAATCGGAGAGTACGCGGGGCGTAATTTTTATAAGGTATTTAAATTTTAAATATTTTTACAGAATATAAAGGTTGAATATATGTTTATGTCTTTAGAACAGATGTAGATGGTGTGGTCCAGTGGTTAGTACAGCATTCTTAATGACTAGACTCGGGTTCAAAGGCCAATGAGTGCATCTTTTTACCTTTTTTATTAATGAAAGGGCAAAATCGTAATTTCATCTATCTTCTTCTTCCTCCAGATCCCCTTTTTTAGACCTAATGTTGCTGCCGTATTCTCATATTTTTCGACATAAATCACCATTTTTAAGCTATTTACTTCAATTAAACTCGGTTTCTTTTGCTACTACCACTTATACACAGTATTTAGACTGATTTCAATCACGAAATCACCAAAATCTGAATTTTTTTTTTTCTGAGCCGAGTTTTGGAGCGATTATACTAAAATCGCGGCGGTGAGGCTCCGCCAAGCGATTTTCCGGCGAGGAATCGGCCGTTGCGGCCGCGTTTTCGAACATAGGTATCAACTAACTGTATTATTTAGCGTACCATATTGTATACCATAACATGTACTTTTGGATTGTTAATACTACTACTAGTTATAAGTTATAAGTCTATTACACAATACGTTTTAAGATATTGCGTTTAGTTGAATAATCTACGGTATCTTCTAATCTGGTCAAGTTGATATGTACATCTGACGCTTGAGAACCAGATAGGAAAATATATACGCGGATGTTCGAATTATCATATCTGCCACCAATCAAAATAGAAACTTAAAAGAAATTAACCAAATAAAGTCTCAATATATCTGACGGAATTCTGGATTGATTTTAAAAATTCGATTGAAACTGTATCATTTTTGTTGCACATGGATGTGTCTTAAATCTCTATACATCAGTAAAAGCTTAACATTCGTTGAGTCGTAGGTGCAAAAAAGATAAACTCGTTAGATAAATATGTATTTTAAAAAGATAAGAAAATCGGGTTTTAAAAATGATATAAATACGGGTTAAAAGTTTTAAATTTATTGATTCACATAATAATACATAAATTTTTAAACGGATATTTGTCTCAATACATTTTACTCTTTTTTTTTTTTTTTTTTTGAACACGTAATACATTTTTACTCTTTTTTACTTTTTTAAAGTTGATTCGCGATTGTTCATACACTTTTTCACTACTACCCACATACTAATTTTAGAATTGAATTAAAATACATAAATCTATTAAATAGTTCTACCTGCATAAACCTAGACTTTTAATTGTTGGTAATATGATTCGGTAAACAGCATGTTTCGATCTTTTGAATTTTTAGTAAAACCCAAAATTACATGGTTCTTGTACCTCCTTTTTATTATTTTGGACGAATAGTTATGTAACTTAGAATTATATCAATTAAGCATCCTTTATATCAATTAAGCATCCAATTAGGCATTCTTGGGGGTAGACTTAAGCTATATTTGCCTCTTCGCCAATGGAAAGGTTTGTGACTTTGTGTCATGTGTCTTTTTTATGCATATAAGCTATAGATAGGCAAGTAGATGTGGATTTAGTTTGGATAAGATTTGTAAGAGAAGGAGACTCATTTATCCACTAAATTAGGAATTGTTTAGTACTTTAATGTGTCGCTTTTAGGAAAACTCTACGTTAAATGTATGAAAAGTAATCGCAATATATATTTAAACACTCTAAATTGACGTGTGTATAAATTATTGTTGTGGAATCTAGGATCCTTTACGAAATTACGTTGGTTATCACAAAGTCTCTTTTCTATATACTTTTTTTTATTTGAAAAAGGGCTCGCTTTTCTATATACTTCTACTATATATTTTTAGTTAAGTGCGCTATCGGCTAGAGATAAAGAATATTCCCCCACAATTCAACATGAGACTTTTTTTTTTGTTTGTAACTAACATAAGACTTCAGACCTTCAAAACAAATATAGCAACAAAAAAAAAACAGGATGCATTCCAAAATCCAAACGACGACATACTAATATAATCGACGTAAACGTTTCCATATTCTCGCAAATATATTAACGTTATAGTAACTACTAGGTTAATATCTGCATCTTGCACATGATAAACATTATATATATAAATTATTTATATATTATATGTTTTATATATTATAAAATAATAAATATATTGAATAACTAAAAAGTCAGTAATTATTACATATATAATTAAATTGAGCAAACATATAAATAAATTTTATTAACAAACAATAGTATTTTTTTTATTTTTGATATGATAGATAATTAAATATAAATGATATTAACATATATATAATATATTTTAGATTGATATCTATTAAATGATGTTTTCTACTCATACGATTTTTTTATCATTTGTATCTTTTATAACAAAAACTTTAAATTACTGATAATAAAATATTCATTGTAGGATCAATAGTTTTAGTAATTTATAATTTTTTTAAATTTAAGTTGTTAATATTTTTTCAAAGCTTTTATCAAAAGGGAAAAAAATTCAAAGTAATTTCTAAATTAATTTTTATGTATTTTTATATGGTATATTGTTTAATTTAAAACAATATATATATATATATATATATATATTAATCTTCATACTTATTAAATGAGATTTTCTACTTATATGATTTTGTAATCATTTGTATCTTGTCATAACAAAAAATTTAAATTATGGATCACAAATTTGAGTGTGAGTCTTTTAACAGTTTTAGTAATTTATAGTCGTTTTTAAAAATTCAAAATATAACATATACAGAAAAACATAAATGTTTATTATATGATTAATATGGTTGTTTAATTTATTTTAATAGTTTAAAATTAAAAAATATGATAGAAAATACACTAAGTTTTATCAAATTTTTATTATTCAAAATTCCGTAATTTTATTTAAGGAAATAATGAAGAACGTTAATAATGAATTTATTAATAATGAATTTATTGTTAGATTAATAAAAAAATTATTATATATTTAGATGAACCAACGTATTTTTCTAATGATTCTAAAAATAATCTTCATAGTGAGATACGCGACTACCAAAAAATATTGAAATACTTTTCAATTAATATATAAAAGATTACCTAGATTTTTTTAGTGCGAACTAGTTCATGTTTGACACTTTAGAAAACCGTATCTTAATGGATAATTCTCAAAACTGGGATGCATATCATCACAAAAAGTTTACTAATAATCATTTATTCGATTTGGTAGGGCAAATAATTTTCTTAGCTGATCATCGATATATTCGAATACGAATGCAATTAATCATATGTAATACGCTAGGAGCATAATAGGACCCGCTTGCGATTATTATGAATGCGACGAAATTTAGATGGGAGACATTCGACTCATCAAAACATAAACATGGGGGCCAACTTATTTAGATACCAAAGGATACATATGCACATTTATAGATAGATCACTCTCACATGGGCACACAAAGATTATATGAGTTCAACTGCCTTATTTGTGGTCGAGAATGTCACGATGTGGTTAATATTACTGCCTGTCGTGTCCTTTTTGTTTCCCGCCATTAGGTGTATATTCAATATTCGTCTCTAACTCTATCATGCATCGTCACTCCTTAAATACTAGCATCATGCATCGTTTTTAAGCATCTATTTAAATTTGAGGAATATGCATCGTTTGTTTGCAACCAAGTTGCTTTAGTCTAGTGGTATAGGAGCTCCAGCTGGAGTGCCCGCCCTTAGGTTCGAACCTTGGCCACTACGGAATTTACATATGGGCTGCAGCATCCGAGACCGAAGACCGTTACACGGTGAGCCACATGGTGACGTCCTGACAGCGTCCATGCTCACTTCGATCTCTAGTCTGGATCACTCGGTGGGATCAGGATACTCGGTTAGCAAAAAAAAAAAAACTAATGTTTGCGTGCCCATCTACTAAGTGGATAATTACTTCGATCTGAAAAGTGACGACCTTTTGAATTATATTCTCTGGCTCTGGCAGGTGAAATGTACCTATAAAATCATGGACTAGACTACTATATCCGTTGGCTTTTATAATGGCATGGTCACTTGATCGTGTTATTTATATAAAACTTTTAAAATTTGTAAAATTTATAAACTAACACGTAATATATATATATATATATATATATATATATATATAACTAGCTAAGTAACAACCCATACATAATGCATTTGATAACCTATTGATGTGTAAAGTTACAAAAAAAAAAAAAAACCTATTGATGTGTTACTGGGTCATTAATAGAAAGAAGACAGTTAAAACGAAACTAAATCTATAGACTATAGAGTCCACAAACATCAAATAAGACACGCCGAGGGAGGAGGATGGAAAATGATTTAATATGGGGTACATAGATAACAATTTTTTCGAAAAGGGCATATATATATTTAGACAAATTACTTAAGGAAAAACAAAATTTTGTTTTTTGGTAAAAAGAAAAAATAAAATTTTGTGAGCCCAAAACGGTATTTTAAGCAAAGGGTCACACACCTATACATCTTTGTCAATTGTGAGGCCAAAACGGTATCTTAAGCAACGAGAAGTCGCACTCGGGACTACGCAGCGGCAGAACAGAAGTTATATGTGGTAACCCATTGGATATATGAAACGAGGGGGAAACAATAAGCTAAAAGTATTAATTACGTAAGTTGTAGTGAAACGAAAGGTGATGGGCCTGATGGGAGAAAGTTGAATTTAATTATTTATTTTTAGTCACAAGTCACAACTAACCAATGAATAAGTACGTGGCAAATGAAAGTTAATTGGAACATCTTGATACTTATAGATTATTTAGCTAAAGATAAGAAATCAATTGGATGATATATTGTAACTATACTGAGATCATCTATAATTGTTATTTAACATGTTGAGATAACCTAGGTTAGTGTGTTGTTCAATAAACATACATGAATTGAACCCATACGAAATTGAAACGAATAAGAATGCGACCCATTAATTCATTTTCGTTGATTTTCTTTAGAAAGACAAGAAAATTTTGTGGTTGGAAAAAATGAAAGGAAAAAATGAAAAAGAGAGCAACCACACATGGCTGCAATGGTCACGCCAGTCAGTCAGTCATCAGTTGGTGGTTGTAAATCACGTGCTACTGCCCGGATCCTCCATTTCCCAAATATCTCATGTTTTATTCACCCTTCTCGGCCCCTACCACGTCATTATATGTTTTTTTTTGTCAAACACCACGTCATATATGTTAACTCATTATTTCTTACGTGATGTGTTATAACTTGGAGAAAAATCGAAACCGTATATGTATGGACCAGTTATGCTATAACGATAGCCACTTGATCATCAATCATCAAATGCTTTCTTTGGGTGGACACCATCTCTATGATTGATTTGTGTGCAACGAGCAGTATGGTGCGTTGATGATTCCATATCATGTATAGTTTGCTTACATATATTTGGAACCACATCCTCTATTTTGGTTAACGGCTTACATTTCTGTAATATTAATAGAAATATGGATTCATGTTTCAAATATTGGCACTATTGATAAACGATATGTAATTTAGGTGCTTGTACTATTTAATAACATGAACTTGCAAAAATGGCTCAAGTGAAAACAGTAGTACAAGCTGACAAATACAAATTACAACCTCACGCAAAACTTTGTTATATATTAACATTCTTTTTTGGTATTATATGAGTCAGCTGTGGTAAAAAAAGTTACGGCAGTAACTTCCGCACCCGAGTTCTATTCAAATGGAATTCACTATTTATAATGTTTGGATTCCCGAAAAAAAAAAATAAACACACTTTTTTTTAACTAAAGCGAAAATATTTTTTTATATATTAAAAGTTCCGGTTACACTGGATACCATAATCATTAATCAATATATAGGAAAATAAAATGTAACGAAAAACGTTGAGCGGCAATGGCGGCAGCGGTAGCAAGCACTACCACCGGCCATCCAACACGTTTTGACACATTAACTTTTAGGATTTGTTAGTTTCCGCCTTCCAGATTCATTATTTATCTCAGCCACATCATTTAACAACTGCAATTCTAGAGACATCTTATGAGCATTGAGAAACTGTGACACATTAACATATGACCTTTTTCATAACCAAGAAGTGAAATTTGAAAAACCAAGAGACACTAATTTAGAAATGATATAGCCTTTTCTAGTTATATATGAAAGTTTGTTGTCTTAACAATAGTCGAATAAAAATACGTAGAATATACGATTTTTACAGATATTAAGTTTTCATGTGTATATAACTCAAAATTAATCTGAAACAAGTACATTTTTTAACATTTATCTTCTAAAATCTAGTTTACGAGGAGAGATTCTTTTCTAAATAATAGAAACTTTTATCACCACGTTTTAGGAAGAACTCTATTATATAGTCAATAATGTATCTTATTAGGACCACCGTACTTGAATAGTTAAATTAATAAGCTGAATTATGACATTATGCTTCTAATTCAAAACTACTTTGAATAATTGAATGTACCTATGCCTCGCTCAAGTTTTCACCTAAGAAAATTTTCAATTTCATGATTAGTATCACTACTAGAAAATTTGTTTGTTGCTGATTTCCAACGTAATATATTACTCTTATTTATTATTTTCGATCTATTCCTAAAATAAATTCTATAATCTAAGTTATGATT